>NC_064864.1:26368036-26668036 GCF_024139225.1 Suncus etruscus
TCTTTCTTTCTTTCTTTCTTTCTTTCTTTCTTCTTCTTTCTTTCCTTCTTTCTTCTTTCTTCTTTCTTTCTTTCTTTCTTTCTTTCTTCTTTCTTTCTTTCTTTCTTTCTTTCTTTCTTTCTTTCTTTCTTTCTTTCTTTCTTTCTTTCTTTCTTTCTTTCTTCGTTTCTTTCTTTCTTTCCTTTACCTTTATTTCTTTCTTTGCTTTGGATTACTCCTTTAGTCAGGATTTACTTCTAGTTTTTATGCTCAGATATCACTATTGGTGAAGCTTTGGGAACCGTAATCAATGCTCTAGATCAAAGCTAGATCCTGCAAATGCAAATGCATTTTACCTTCTCACTATATCTACTAAAGTTCCCTACCCATGCCCTAACCATGTTTCTCAATTGCCACAGATTTTCTATTGAGGCAATTCATTGGAAATATATGATTTATTTTAATTAATATTTCTTTGATCTTGATAATACTATATTTTCTGCCTCTTTCTTGTAGTATTTTATGAATATCAATTAAATCTAGATTGAATAAAATGACATGCAGGTAAACTGTGTCTTCATTTATATTATTTTCATATTATATTTTCATATTATTTCATATATTATGATTTTCATATTATATGTCTTCATATTATATTATTTATTTTCCTTACTGATATTCTCCCTAATCAAAGCCAATTAATTTTAAAAGGAGGTTGAATTCTTCAACTATATAAGTGGATTTAGGTGCTTTTCCTTGCATTTCCATTGATTTTCTGTTGTCATATATACATTGATGTTTTATTGCTAGTATGAGAAAAAACTTTTTTAATAAATTTATTGTTTAATTTTTCATTTAAACATTACAGTTTTGACATATAATTGACTTATAGCATTGCATATTTCAGATGTACAGAATTATAGTTCTATATATGAATACAGTGTATCTCCACAAAAGGCTATTTTCAATCCAAATTTCAAACATAATAGAACAAGAAACTATTTTTCTTATTGTTTAGGAAAATCCAATAATTTGGGAACTGTGAATCAGGAAATATATATGGGGTGAGGCCAGAGTGATAGTGCAGAGGTTAGATCCCAATGTAGTCACAAAAACACCACAAGGATTGATTCCTGAGTGGAGATACAGGAGTGAGATCTAAACACACTGGGTGTAGTTCAAAATCCAAAACACACACACATACAACCCAAATGTATATGAGGAAAATAATTTATAAGCAACATGTAGTCAACTACATGTTATTTATAAATCACATTAAGATATATTTGTCATTGGAATTAACCAGGCAACTACATATTGCTTATAAATCACAATAAGAAATATTTTTTATCTTATGTTACATCTTTTGTTTTGTTTTCTTTTTAGAGAGAGAGAAGGAGAGAGAGAGATTGGTTTTTGGGTTACACCCGGCAGTGCTCAGGAGTTAATCCTGTCTCAGAGATTTCTCCTAGCAGGCTCAGAGGACCATATGGGATGCTGGGATTCGAACCTCTGCACTTCTGCATTCAAGGCAAACACCTTAACTCCATGTTATCTCTCCAGCTTCCCTTGTGATACCTTTTATTATTTTACCTTTATACTCTGTCTCAGTGACATTTAATATCAATTAGACAGTATTGACATTAATATTAACTTTATTCTGTTTATTGAGGTTTTGATAATATTTTTACACGAACATCTTGTAGCTTGTATACTAAAAAAGTATTTTTGTACGGAGTTCATTATCCCTTACTCTACAGTTTTGTAGTTAACATTTTTTTTTGTTTTTAGCAGCTAATGTCTATATATTTTATTCTGAACAATTTTTGCAACTTAATTTTATTGTCCTTTTCTTTCATAGAAGTCCAAGTCTTTGTTTTGTGCCTTTTATAAACTTGTTGATATCCATAAATATACATTTAATCAATAAGCCCCTTATGTTTGTCCATGCTCATGTGTTCTGGAATTTTGTAAGTTCAGTTAGTCTTTCTGAGGGAAGCTCTTGTGGATTGCATTGGGGTAATGTTCATGCAGAAGATAAATTTTTCATATTCTTAACACTTCACAAGGAACATTAATATAAATACAATTTAATTCTTGACTATGGGCTTTTATACAGTTTAAATTGTGGACTGAAACCTGTAAATTTACAGTTTGACTGAAACACTTTGGACCGAAAGCCAAAGCTATAGATTTCAGTATCTTATGTCCAACTTGAACATCTGTGTTTTTTCATTATCTGTGATGATAAGTATTTGTATTCTTGCTTGTTTCAACTATCTACCTGAATAGCAAAACTTAAGCAGCTAAGCAACAATCAAATTCAATAATTTTCCATAGACACCACCTCAATGACTTAACTATTGAGCATATGAACATATCCTTGACATATTACAGGTGCACCTGAATCATAATTTAAAACCTTATTTACAAGGACTTAGAATGCTTCCCCTTTTGTATTCTAATAAATATAATTGCTTAAAACATCCTTTAATGTCTTTAGTTTTGTGGGTATTGTTTATCAGGGAGTGTAAACAATTAAGTATTGGTCTTTATTTCATACAATTTTTCCCCAGAATCATTCACAAAATTGGGAAGACACATACCTAAAAAAAACCAGGTTGGGATTATACATAAGTAATACCACTCTAGAAAACTTTTCAAGAAATATTTTGAGAGAAAAGTTTAAAACTATAACAATTAAAAAATTGAATCATATCTTCTACATAAACTATATAAGTTATGCCTTTTTTTAAAGAAAAAGTGGAAGTTATTGAACTAGAGGACATAGTGAAGGGGTGTGTGTAGAGTAGTGAAGGGAGAATACCTGAAACCTACTGGTGAACTAAGTATAGGAAGTTTTCTCTAGAAATAAGAATATGAGTTTTTTATGTAGTAATAATAATATTGGTTTCAATATGTGTTCAACAGGAACAAAAACAACAAAGCCATCTTGGGAGTAGCAGAGAATCTTATATTCTGAAGTTTTTACTTTACATCTACTTACAATTGAACATAGGGTGGATCCGGACTTCTCACGCTCCTGCACTTGGTTCGCTTCCAACAATAGGCCAGAGAGAAAAAAGGAAACAGATTAAGGAACTGCAATTTCCACCAGAAGAGGGGAAACATTGCCAAGAATTTCTCTGAGAAACAGGAGTATGGTGATGATGTCCATGGAAGACTTTACAGTTCAGAGCTCAGAAACAGCAGAAAGAACAAGGAGAATCAAACATATATAGTTTTCAAACCAAGACCCAGAAATCTTGAAAAACTAAAGTACTGTGCATAATAAAACATTGGAAAGTCAATTATATGTACATTGTGTAAGAATGAGTCAGAAAACAAATCAAACTAATTTAAGAAAAAGAAGTCCAAGGGACAGTAATTCTCTTGTCAGGTACAATAGAAGGGGATGAGTTTGTCACAGTCCCAAGCCAGAAGGTGCTCCCTCAGTGGTCTCCGGTCAACCTACAATTTCCTGCCTTTGATTACTATCTTCAATTTAATTCTACCACACTGCAGCAAGCCTCCATTTTGACCTTCAGAGTCCTTGGACAAGGTCATACTATCTCCTCTGTCAGTTAAGAGAGTAGTAGACTGAAACTATGCAAAAGGAAATAAAATCAGTCAAAGGGAATGATAACCACTCCCATACGCTTTCCTAAGCTGCCTTCTAGGTACCATTGGACCTACCTTTGTCCTAGCTATAAATCATTTAGTTCCCAGTGAGGAAACAACTACACATTGCTGTAGGTCACAAGGGTTACTGTCCTAGCCAAATTACTGCATTTTTTCCCAATAATCTCTCTAAAGCAGAAACTTTTCTCAGGCTACTACAATGCTTCTCAAATATGGGGCGTGCCCCCCAGGGGGTTTCGAGGCTCCTTAAAGGGGGGCGCATTTCACCTGGGCAATCACTATCATAACAAGCTAAACCCCATGTTTATGTCTCTGTATGTCTCTGGAGCTGAGAGTTACCTAGTCAAACCACACTTCGAAAACCTATGCATTGCAAAACGTGCTCTTTGTAGCCATTCATCCAGACATCACCTCTGATTAAAAAATCAGCTCAAATTATTATATATATTTTTTGTTTTGCAGGTTAAATTTTTTTAATAAAGATATTATTTGCAGTTGCACGGGGGGGACAAAAATGTTTTTTTCTTCCTGGGGGCCATGACAGATATAATTAAGAAGCACTAGGTTAGTGTCAAGGGCGATTCTGAAGGAGGAATGTGAAGTGTCATAAAGGGCATTTGATGTCATTTGATGTGTGATGTGATACACAGTGATGTCACAAAGGACACATCTATATAAAGCAGGAATGGGACAGCTTTTGCTCGTCCGACTTTGCACTTTGGCTACGAGGACTTCTAGACAGTATGTCGAGAAAACTTCCCCAAATCCCGAACCCTCCAAACTCTAGAAGTCGTGTTGTCCGACTTCTCTCTCCCCTTCCCTTTCTTCGTCCCACCTCCCCCAAAATCTTACCTCCCATCACTCCTGCCAATTCAAAACCTCAGCCCCCTCCCCAGCCTCCTCCCCAGACTCCTCCCCCCCCACCCTCCTCCCCAGCCTCCTCCCCACCCTCCTCCCCATCGTCCTTCCCATCCTCCTCCCCATCCTCCCCCAACACCTCGCCGATGCCCCACTCCCATCCCTCCTCCATGTTTCCGAGGAATTGGGAAATATTCTTCCTTGGTACCTGTTTATGTATCTCAGAAACTCTCTTCACATATGGTCCATCATCCAACCACTTCTTCCAAATTCCCATCCATTTTCCCAAAAACACCTCCCCCAAGTCCTGACACCTGTACCCCTATTCCCAGACCACCACCACCCCAGAATTCCCAAACCTCTGAACCACCATCTCAGAGACCCATGTCCTCACTTCCTAAACCAAATTCCCAAAACCCCACTGCCTTCCTACAACCCAGACCACCCCCAGGGCGTCCTACATCCACCACCATACGCCGCACTAAGAGAGTCACTCATCTCCCATCAATTGAGATACCTTTTCAGGAGTGGCAGAAGGCTAAGAAACCTCAGCCTCCCCCTCCCCATTAGACACCCTCCCTCCTCATCCCCCCTCCCTCCAATCCCCCCACCATGCTGCTGGTGTCTGCTACTCAGTCCGCAACAAAGTAAGTCAATCTGTAGACTGGAGTAATGGGTTAACCACTAGAGAAACAAATGGTAGGTTGTAGCTTAGTCTGGCCAAGTTTTAGGCTAGGAGCCAAGACTTTATTAAGCTGGTGGGTCAGTTAGGTATTTATCAATGCGAAGCAGGTTGAGGATACCATCCCAGAGTACCAGCTGTACTTGAGCCCCTTTGTCAGGACCATAAAGGACACTTAAATTACAGGATGAGATCACTGGGATGTAGAGAAAGCAAGTCCAGGCCAGCTCTCTACCCTAACTGCACTGTTTCATTATTTTGGCAGAGTTCCTACCTTTTCTTTTTCTTTTTTTTTTTGTTATTAAAATAGTCAGATTTTTAATCTAGTTTAATAGTTATATGTATGGTATTTATATTTAAAAAGATTATTAATGTATTGCTTTCATTGTTTTATTCTATATGCCAGGTTTTTTATTTTTCTAGATTTTTCCCAGAATTTCCCCAGAATTTTAGTGAATCTCTGTCAAAATTTTCCTTTTTATTTAAAAATTCATTTTCGGGGGGCTGAGCAATAGCACAGTGTTAGGGCATTAGCTTTTCAAGTAACCAAAACCAAAAGACTCAGGTTCAATTTATGGCATCCCACATTGTCCCCTGAGCCTGCCAGGAGGGATTTCTGAGTGCAGATCCAGAAGGAACCCCTGAGCGCCACTGGATGTAACCCCTCAAAAAAAAAAAAAGAACAAAAAACATTTCTTCTTTATATTTAATTCAGCATTTTATTTCTTTGGACCAACTTCTTCTGATAGTCTAATAAGGCATATTTTATACCTTCTGAAATTTTTCTGTTGCTTATGAATGTCATCTTTTTTTATTTTACTTTATTTCAATTATTTTGGGTTGTTTAATTCCAGGAATCATATCAACTTATACTAAAGAGCATTGGGACTTTTATTTTTGTCCTATATAATAATGACATTACCAAGTGCATCTATTACATCATTTACAATGTTCTAGAACTTAACATTCATTTTGGAATATTTCTTAGAATTATTACCTCTTCCTGAGTACCCATATGTTCTTATATGCTGTTTGGTTTTCTTGTTGATAAACCTTAAGACATGTATCACTTTTGTTTTAAATTCCCTCTCTGATTATTATAATATTTTCGACATATCTGAGTTGGTTCATGATGCTTACTTTGATTCTTAAAACTTCTATATTTTCTTATGTTTTTGTGTACCTATTAATACATTTTATATTTTAATTCATATAATGACTTAAATGATAGATGATAAAGTAAGTGGACATTAAAGTTTTGGGTGATTCAAAATTTGTTGAATGTATGGTCTGAACTGGTAGAACAGTAGGTAGGTAAGGCATTTGCCTTGATTGGCCTGGGTTTGATCCCCCGGTGTCCCATATGGTCCCCAAGCCAGTGTGATTTCTGAGTAGATAGCCAGGAGTAACCCCTGAATGTTACTTGAAGTGGGCCAAAAACTAAAAAAATAATACAAATAAGTTGTTAAATGTTGCTGCAAGATCCCAGGGATTTAAAATGATTTTTTTTATTTTATGTTTGTGTTTTGAGGTTCCCAAAGATTTCTTCTAAGAGTCCTATAATTTTCCATCTACAAAGTACTATTTTATAATAAACCACTGTTGGAATAATAGCATTATACTTGAGGGCCTATCATTTCATCATTGTTTTTCAAACTTTTAAAGTCATCCTATATTACTGGGATATTTTCTTCATAAATATTTCTTTACATTTTTTCTATGCTTTAACGATAGAAAATTTATTATTGGAAATGGTCATCTCTATGATGATTGAGTCTCAGTAAAATCATTTTCACTGATAAGGTAATTATAATAAAGGTTGTTCTGTGCACATTTAAAATAGTACTTTTCCCTTTTCTTGCCACAAACCTGAGATAATTTGTCTTTGTGATTTGTCATAAAGATGCCATTTCTAAAATCGATGAAATTGTGTGATCCCTTTTTTTTAAAACTATGCCATTTGTTTACATTAGTATTTATCTTTGCTTATGAAATATCAGACATTTTTTAAATTAATATATTTAAGCATCGTGATTACAAACATATTTTTGTTGGATTTTAATCATATAAGTGAACCCTTTTTAAGACTACATCACTCAAATTCTCATTCTCATTTTAGTCCATACAAAGATTCCAGTGACTACTGAATGTCCACTTTAGTGTATTATCAATTGATGGTATCAACAGATTCTGTTGTTGGTATCCTGATCCTGGTTATGATTCCTAAATTCATTTCTTTATTCAGAGTTAGAGCTTAACTTTCAATTTTAACTCTAGGTATAAGAATAATTGATTTTTAACTTTCTACTTTAAGACAATTTCCAACTGACTATTTCCCACATCTATATTTGAAAAAGCACACTAGAGCTCTGAAAATACAATTGAACTAGTGTTTGTGCAATATTCGTTTGAAAGAAAGCCAAATTATTAGTTATTTTAATGTTCCCTCAGTGTCAACCAACTCTTGATTAAATAGCAGTTATTTAAAATTGAATCTTAAATGAAATTTAAACACTAAATTGAAGACTGTTGTCACAAAAACTGATAGAAAGAAGTAAAAAAACATTAGAAACAAATATTGATCATTTTAATTCAATGACCCAAATTATTTAATTGAAAGCATCATTATAATAGAACAATAGTTAAATCATTTGAATTGGAAAAAATGTAAAATTCATGATCTAATATGAAAATCATGAATGGTAGGACAAGTTAGAATTTGGCTCTATTTGAGAGACTTTTGTGGGGAATTTTTAATGAGTCCAATAGCTTTCAGGATTAAAATTTGTATTCAAAATAGAGGAAGAGAACTAAGGCATCAGAAAACATATATTCTTATATGTTTTATATATACTGTAAAATATGTTCACATATATGAAATGATGATTTTTAGTGATTTAGCAATCACTAAGAAAAAAATGGATATTGTAGAGCCTCTTGGTGAACCTGGCCCCTTAAACCACTATGCAAGAGATGAACAGTCTTGCCTCTTTATTTTGTACAGATATTTCTTATGTTTCTATAGTCTAGGGTTAGGTCTGAGTTTGTCATCTAATTTGGTTATGAGCTGCTCACTGTTGGGAATGGTAAAAAAAAAAAAAAAGACTAGATGTTTTAGAAGGTTAGAAGTAGATATTTAGGATGTTGATTATATGTCAGCAAAATGCACATTTAACAAACTTTTATTCAATGTATGTCTATAATAAAAAGGTTAATAAATAAGAATTGCTATAAGATCATTTCATTGTGTTTTGGATAGTTATTATTCTTGACTGTTGAAACTAACAACCTTTTCCATACGAACGTTGTTTCCACAGCCAAGATAATAATGATAAAAAACACAATAAAATATATGTATATATCTGTATATATTACCTCAAGGTTTTCATTGGTGTCTATATCATATGAAAACTCATAACCCAAAGCAACCCAAAAGTTAATAGCTGCAAAAATATTACTAATAGATCTTATTAGACATGGCAGTAGACTAAAATTGGAAAGCCATGCAACGTATCAGGAAAATTCTCCAAGTAATTGTTTTCAATAATTCTGAGAATGTGTAGGTTCATTAGTATTAGTATAATTAATATTTAAATTTTTAATATTTATGAATAAAACATATTGTGATTGTTTGGGGGCTGTCAGTCATAGTGTTCAATGAATGCAGACTGAAATGAGAAGACTAACTCAAGATTCTAAAGTGAAGTAAGTACCCTCTCAAATGAACCTTAGCTAATCACAGAAAATATCAGCAGAATGCTGACTCACTGTGTAAGAAATGGGATGCAAATGCTATTGATTTTATTCTCTTGATGAAATTCCCAATGCAGAAGTGACCAGAAATTCTAGTAAATCTTTGATACCTGGTCATACTGTTACAGGCCCTCACCTCACAATGTATCCTTTACCTCAATTCTGTGCATGTGATTTTTCACAGTATTCAAAAGTGGAAAATAATCCTGTGACTACTTTGGAGAAGATGGAGTCAAGTTTTGCTGGCCCCTAGTCATTCCTAGATGACATTTCACCTGACAGAGGGAGCCAATCTGTCAAACATCACAGGTATAGGAAGCTCAACATGGTGGAAGTGGGTGTGTTCACATTATGTACAATGATAGATAGTGCATTTCAAGAGATGACAATATTCTTAGGAAAAATTATTGATTTTGCTTATACTTCTCCCTGGAACAGGTGCTCAAGCAGATATTAGCAGGATATTTAAATATATCATTAGGTAGGGGTGGAGCATTGGCGCAAAGTGGTAAGGCGTCTGCCTTGCCCACAATAGCCTAGAAAGGACCACGGTTCAATTCTCCAGGAGTCCTATATGGTCCCTCATGATTTCTCAACATATACCCAGGAATAATCCTGGAGCATCACCGGATGTGGCCCCAAAATCAATATATATATTAAATTTGTATATATACATATATGTTATATCATTAGGTAAAAATAACACTACAAGAACTCTAAAGATCTATTAACAACACCCATCAAAGCTGTAGACACATACCAATAATGGAAGCAATGATTACAGTTAGGAAAATGATTAAAACATGGTTTTACCTAGTTTGCCAATCTCTGCCTGCAAAGTCAAAGATAATACCTGACATGATAAGCTCCATAACTTCCAACCCATGTTGGATACTATCTAAACAAAGAAACCGGGCAAAACCTGGCAAAACCTGGCAAAATATGGTGGAGTCTATCAGATCTGGAGCGCAAATGCACTAACTGCAATCTTAAATAACCACCTTTGAGGTTACTGCAAAGATCAATGCTCAGATATTGTCTATTGATAAGTGTTGATTTTCTCTCATCCAGCAAGAATCTCTCCTCTAACATCAGTCCAGGACAACTTAGCAGTATGCTCCACAAAAACACTTTCAGGTCTCCCCCCTCACCTTGAAGTAGGTTGAGTGGAATTGTGGGCGCAGAATATCAACAACTTGAGGAATCAAAGATTCCAGACCAGGATGTAATACCATGTCAAAGGTAGGTCTTGAAAGTATTGAATTTAAGGAAGTTACATATACGTTAGCTTTTCATGAATTTATTGTGCTTTGGATTTTATTTGCAGATTTCATTATAGTTTTTAGATTTATGATTATTCCCATCTTAACTGAATAAATTATAGACTAGGCTAAAAGATGAGGGGCATAGGTAATGGGAAATGTCTTTCTTAAAAGAAAGTAAGTATATAAAAATTATGTTATTATATAATTACTGAAACAGTGTTTTTTAAATTATTGATTTGTAAAATAGCCATTTCTTTAGACGACACTAGTTCTGCTTCATGCTTATGTTTACAAAAATAACTGAATTCTCTAGTCAGTACTGTGGGTAATACACTAAAGATTAACTTGTGCAAGTACTAGCTGCTTTATCTGTGCTTTCCTGAACAAGTCTCAACTAATGCTGATCCAATTTTATTATGCTGAACTCATAAACTAGGTTGATACATGGTGTAGTAATGGATAAAGTATCATGACAACATAGTTTTTTTTTTCCCTTGGCAGTAGAAAAAGTGTCCCTTCTTCTGAGTATATACAAACTCAGCTCAGGCTTATGGCTTACTGTGGAGATGAAAAATATCAATTTACCATGCCTTTATCAGCTTCACTTCAACTGGTCAACCAAACATGACATTCCTTACTTAATATACTGGAGTTCAAATTTTATCTTTTGTTTTTATGATTTGGGTGAATTTGTGAAAGGTTTCTAATCTGAGTTGAAATTTTCTCATTCAAATTTTAAACAATGTAATACTAGCATTCCTGAGTATTTTTACTGAGTATTATGGGAAACTAATATCTGTAATAAACTTACCTGACAATTAGTAAGCAGAGAACTGATATGTAGTTACTATCACTGAAACAAATATAGCACTACTATTAATTTTCACAGCAAATTCCAGATATTTCAGAAATATGTTCTCTCAGTCAAGACATATTGTTGTTTTTTCTAGTATTTATATTTCCAGATTTAACCCAACCAAGTTTATGACTGCTTTATTTAGATGGTGTTTGTCTACTGTGTTAGAATGAAGGCATGATTAAGAGATATATTATACTCTGACTTATCATATCTTTTATTCCTCTCTCTATATATATGTTAATAAGTGCTCTGTTAGATATCTTAGAAATGAAGAATCCCTGTGATTAGTCTTTATTATCTTAAATCAATTTCAAATGGACTGTAAAATGTATTTGGTACATATACGGGAAACAGTTGCAAATTCAACACAATAACTACTTTGTCAAAATGTAAAGTGTAAGCCAAGAAGAGATTTACATTTCTTTTGCTTTATATCTAGAAAAAGATTTAAGTTTAAATACTTAATAACACTTTACAATTATCACTTCTTCTGAAAACACAAATTTACATTATTTGTAAATATATTCTTGGGGCAAATCAGAAGGAATGTGTTTGAGAAAGAGTGAGGTCAAGGCTGGAGCCGTAGTATAGTTATTAAGACACTCTCTTTGCACACAGCCAAAAGAAATTGAATCTCTACCACCATATATCATTTCCTAATCCCTGCCAGGAATGTTTTCTGAGCACAGAGTCAGGAGCAAATCTTGAATACCTACCACTTCATGTGGCCTCAAAATATAAGGTGTTTTTGAGAATGAAAAGAAAAAAGAAAAGAAAACAAATTTGGATTTCTTGTGAGTATTTGGGCCAGAGCAATAGTACCATGAATAAGGCACTTGCCTTGCATATAGCCCAAACTGTACTTGATCTCCAGTACACCTTATGGTCTGCCAAGCCTTGCAATGAGTGATCCTGAAGTGCAGAAGCAGGATTAAGCCCTTAGCACCACTGTGTATGGCCCCAAATCAAACAAACACAATGTCGAAGATCTGGTGGAAAAAGACTTTTTAAATACCTTATGAGGAGAGAGACAAAAATAAGAGTGAGAAACAGAGACAGAGATAGAGACAGAGAAAGAGATTGAGTCTAACAAGTGCTTCCTTTTTTCTATTGGTACTTTTATTGCTTTAATTCCTTATGTCCCAAATGGATGAGTTCTCTGAGTCTATGCTAGGCATAGATTTAATTAAACTAGACATTCTTTATGTAGGCATTATGTACTCATATATTGGGTATGCATTCAGATATTAGATACTTTTTAGATACTCAACCTCTTTAGGTACTCAGATATTCCCATTGCATGTTAAGACATTGCTTATCTTTTACCTAGGAAAAACTCTTGTGGTTCGATCATCCTATATTCTTCCAACTGACTGGACCAATGTATTTATCCAGTGTGTGGTATGTATCTAATGTTGATAAGTAGTGGTTCTAAATATAAATCACTAGATGTTCAGCACCATGAATCTCTGGGAGCAATCTCATTCTAGTTCTTGAAAACAGCTATTTTCTACTCCTGACTATGTCTCTATGAAATGGGACTGTTACTGGAATTTTGTACCTAAACTATTGCTTCTAATCTGGCATTAGCTGAAGAGTGAGTGAATGAATTTGCAAGGATTATCAGCCATCTGCTCCTTGTTCGTAAGCATATGGGGGTCTGAGTCAGAGAGATAGTATAGTGGGGCCGGTGCTTGCCTTGCACATGATTCATATAGCTTCAATCTATGGTATCCCATATGGTCCCCAAAGCATGCCAGGAATAATTCCTGAGTACATAACCAAGACTAATTCCTAAACATTGCCAGGTGTGGTACAACTTCCACACCCTTAAAAATGTATGTGTGACCCCTCTTCAAGTTACGACTTCTCTACTTGGCTGTAAACTCAGCCCTGCTTTAACCAAGGACCTATCACTGTAAAGAAATAGGAAAGAAGAAATGATCTTTTGGAAACTTTTTTCCTTATTGATAGATCAAAGTAGCTCAGAGGTTTCCATTTATTTATGTTGGGCTATTGATCTTAATATATAATTTTCTAGAACAACGATGGAATCATAAAAGATTACCATTTTTAATTAGAAGGGATCCAAAGTATACTAAATACCTTTATCACTTAAATAATAACAGTATATCACTTGAAAAATTCATCAGAATTAAACAGTTGAACTCACAGAGAATAGCAGTTTAAATAGTTTAGATAGAACCATAGTCTTTTTGACAACATTCTTAACTATACTAGAAGAGAAATATGAACATAATCAAATTTACTGACGTGTAAATGAAATCTTTAATTAGCTCCAGAGAAAAATGCAAATTCCTTCATATTTAAGGTTTTAACCATTCATTTTACTGTCTTCCACACTGGGAGCTGATTCTTGATTTATTCTAGGGAAACACAAACTCCTTGTCCTGATCTTCAAACTATTATTTACTAATATAACTAATTGTATTAGATGTTCAACTTTAATAGCATCCTTTGGCTCACAGAATGATGAAGGGACCTGTAATTTGAGCGAGAATTTAGAGTAAGAGCAGTACAAATGAGTATAAGGGATGAATGATGGACTTCAGATAAAAATTTTGAAGTCCTTGACATTCAAAATGATAGAAAACTCTAAATTCTTCTACTTCCGAACCATGCCTAGACTTTAGCATGTTTTTCTTTTTTATAGATATTGAAAAAGATTGTAAGTTTATTCCTAGTTATATGGGAAAGTGCCAACAAAAACGAAAGAAATGTGTTCTATTGTCAACATTGTCTCGTTGGATTGCTTCGTTGGACTAAACCAACAGTTCTCAAATTTGAATTACATCAGAATCAATAGGACGGAGTTGTTCAGACAGAATGCCAGAATTCTTCGTGGATCATAAGGTCATAATGCCTGAGAATCTGTAGTGATAATAAAATAGAGTAGCGAGCTCGTAGGGGCAACTTGAAGCTGATTACCCAGAAGTTTCTGAGCTGGCATGTGCTGGCATGGGGAGCAGGAGCCCAAGAGGTGCGAGTCCACCAGGTGGACCTCACCCCCAACAATGTGGCATGGATGAAATCCAAAGAGGTGTGGATGGCACTGCTGCAGGCAGCCGAGCATCTGAGTCTGTAGGGCTATGAGTACATTGAAGAATCTGTAGTGCTTATAAAATAGAGTAGCGAGCTCATCGGGGCAACTTGAAGCTGCTTACCCAGAACTAGCTGAGCTGGCATGTGCAGGCATGGGGAGCAGGAGCCAATAGCTGTGGGTCCACCAGGTGGACTTCAACCCCAACTTTGTGGCATGGATGAACTCCAAAGTGGTGTGGATGGTGCTACTGCAGGCGGCTGACCATCTGAGTCTGAGAGAGAACCCAAGCAGTCTGCCGAGGGCTATGAGTACAATGAAGAATCTGTAGTGCTAATAAAATAGAGAAGCGAGCTTGTCGGGGCCCCTTGAAGCTGCTCACCCAGAACTTCCTGAGCTGGCATGTGTGGGCATGGGGAACTGGATCCCAAGAAGTGTGTGTCCACCATGTGGACTTCAACCCCAACTTTGTGGCATGATGAACTCCAAAGTGGTGTGGATGGCACTGCTGCAGCCAGCCGACCATCTGACTCTGGAGGGCTATGAATACAATGAAGAATCTGCATTGTTAATAAAATAGAGTAGTGAGTGTTGAGTAATTGTTGTAATATTGTTTTTGCCTGTCATCCCACCTGGAAGGTGATTAAGGAAAGAAATAAATAGCTTGTGGGGGAAGCATAGGGAGCTCTTTTGCCAGAACTGACAGCTTGTTCAGTTTGCTTTTTGGAGCTGGCTGCAACTGAAAAAAGACTTTCTTTGCTAAACCTTTGTTCCCCTAATCTTTTGCATTCATTGATTATTTACTCCGGATATTACTCTCAAAGTCTCCCCCAAAGGGGGGATGGAAGAATGGGATTCAATTTATCTTTCTGGGAGTCGATCTTTGCATCTGCATTCATCAGCGATATTGGTCTGTAATTTTCTTTTTTTGTAGCATCTCTGTCTGGTTTGGGTATCAAGGTGATGTTGGCTTCATAAAAGCTATTTGGAAGTGTTCCCGTTTGCTCAATTTCATGAAAGTGTCTTGCCAGTATTGGTAGTAGTTCCTCTTGGAAAGTTTGAAAGAATTCAATAGTGAATCCATCTGGGCCTGGGCTTTTGTTTTTGGCAGACATTTGATTACCATTTTAATTTCATCAATGGTGATGGGGGTGTTTAGATATGCTACATCCTCTTCCTTCAACCGTGGAAGATTTATAAGAGTCCAAGAACTTATCCATTTCTTCCAGGTTCTCATTTTTAGTGGCTTAGAGTTTCTCAAAGTAGTTTCTGATTACCCTTTGAATCTCTGTTATATCAGTAGTGATCTCTCCTTTTTCATTCCTAATACGAGTTATCAAGTTTCTCTCTCTCTTTCTTTGTTAGGTTTGCCAGTGGTCTATTAATCTTGTTTATTTTTTCAAAGAACCAACTTCTTCTTTCGATGATCTTTCGGATTGTTTTTTGGGTTTCCACTTCGTTGAATTCTGCTCTCAGCTTTGTTATTTCCTTCTGTCTTCCTATTTTTGTGTCCCTTTGTTGAGCACATTTTAAATCTATGAGCTGTGTCATTAAGCTACTCAGGTAAGCTCCTTCTTCCTTCCTGATGTGTGCTTGCAAAGCTATAAATTTTCCTCTCAGTACTGCTTTTGCTGTGTCTCATAAGTTCTTTTTTTTTTTTTTTGGTTTTTCGGGCCACACCCGTTAGATGCTCAGGGGTTACTCCTGGCTATGCGCTCAGAAATTGCCCCTGGCTTGGGGGGACCATATGGGACACCGGGGGATCGAACCGTGGTCCTTTCCTTGGCTAGCGCTTGCAAGGCAGACACCTTACCTCTAGCGCCACCTCGCCGGCCCCTGTTCTGATAGTATGTGTCTTTATTGTCATTTGTTTCCAGAAACCTTTTGATTTCCTCCTTGATTTCATCTCGGACCCAGTGGTTATTGATTATGAGGCTGTTTAACTTCCAGGTGTTAAAGTTTTTCTTCTGAGTCCCTTTGGAATTTACAAATAATTTCAGAGCCTTGTGGTCAGCGAAGGTAGTCTGCAAAATTACTATCCTCTTGATATTATGGAGGTATGTTTTATGTGCCAGCATGTACTCTATCCTGGAGAATGTCCCATGTACATTGGAGAAGAATGTGTATCCAGGTTTCTGGGGATGGAGTGTCCTATATATATCCACTAGACCTCTTCCATTTCTCTCCTCAGGTCTAGTATATTCTTGTTGGGTTTCAGTCTGGTTGACCTATCCAGTGTTGACAAAGCCATGTTGAGGTCCCACACAATTATTGTGTTTTATTGATATTATTTTTTAGATTTGTCAACAGTAGTATTAAATATTTTGCTGGCCCCTCATTCGGTGCATATATGTTTAGGAGAGTTAATTCTTCCTGCTCTACATACCCCTTGATTAATATAAAATGTCCATCTTTGTCCCTTACAACCTTCCTGAGTATAAAGTTTGCATTATCTGATATTGGTATGGCCACTCCAGCTTTTTTATGGGTGTTGTTTGCTTGGATAATTTTTCTCCAGCCTTTTATTTTGAGTCTGTTTGTTCTGACTATTCAGGTGCGTTTCTTGTAGGCAGCAGAAGGTTGAATTGAGTTTTTTGATCCATTTAGCCACTCTGTGTCTCTTAACTGGTGCATTTAGTCCATTGATGTTGAGAGAAAGAATTGTCTTGGGATTTAATGCCATCTTTATATAAGAAATTTGGTGTGTCTTTTGGTTAGTCTTGTCTTAAATTACGTCTTTCAGTTTTTCTCTTAAGACTGGTTTTGAGCCTGTAAAGTTTCTGAGCTGTTTTTTTGTCTGTGAAACCATGTATTCTTCCTTCAAACCGGAAAGTGAGTTTTGCTGGGTACAGTATTCTAGGTGAAGCATTCATTTCATTCAGTTTTGTCACAATATCCCATGACTGCTTTCTGGCATTGAGTGTTTCTGCTATAATCTCAAGGATGCTTGCTTGAATGTAATTTCCCCTTTTGATCTTGCTTTTTTCAGAATTCTGTCTCTATCTGTGCGATTTGTCATTGTGACTAGGATGTATCTTGGGGTTGTTTTTCTGGGTTCTTTTTTGGTTGGTACTCTTCGAGCATGCAGGATTTTATCACATATATTCTTTAGCTCTGGAAGTTTCTCTTTAATGATATTCTTGACCCTTGATTCTTCCTGGAAATTTTCTTCCTGGGTCTCTGGGACTCCAATGATTCTTAATTTGTTTCTGTTCATCTTATAATAGACTTCTATTTTTATCTGTTACCATTCTTTGACTAATTTTTCCATTGTCTGTTCATTTGCTTTAAGTTTTTTTCCAATCTCTCCTGCTGTATGTAATGTTATGTATCTCATCTTCCACAGCACCAAGTCTATTCTCAGCTTCTGATACCCTGTCCCAGAGCTTATCCATTTTGTCATTCACTTCATTTGCTGACTTTTTAAGGCCTGTTAGTTGACAAGTTATTTCAGTTTGGAGTTCTGTGATTTCTGTCTTTATATTTTCTTGGTTCCTATTACTGTTCTGTTCAACTAGATCCATGGTTTCTTTGAGTTCGTTGAGCATATTCCATATTGCTTGTCTAAAGTCCTTATCTGAGAGGTTGATTAGTTAGTTGGTCATTATCTGGTCATCAGAATTGTCCTCTTCATTCTCTATGTCTGATGCTGGCCTGCATTTTTTCCCCATTGTCACACTTGTATTGTGGGTTTTTCTACGGGTTGTGGTGGTATTCTTTGGCTATATGATTCAGGCAGCACACTCCTCTGGCTCCGCCCTTTCTGAATGGGCCGACTTGCCTCTAAGGGAGGGGAGTCCTCCGTGGATGAAGCCTCACACAGGATCAAATCTTAGGCCCAAGCACGCAGCAGAGAAGACATTCCGGAGAGAAATGCTTGCTTCTGTAATCCAGCACAGTTCTTACTGTGTTTTTTTTTTTTTCTTGTTGCAATGGTGTTCTTTTCTGAGAAAGAGCACATGGCCACATATTGTAGCAGAGCTAAGTGCTCTGCTGGAGCCTCTTTTTGGCCCACTCCCAAGAATTTCACACAACAGGATAGTAGACAGACACACACAGGCAGCACTCAGTTTTTTTCACAGTCGGGCCCCACTGGGCAGGCGTAGTTTTCACTTGCTCGCTGGGCAGCTTCAGAATGCAGTATTTTGGGGGTTCACTTCCCAGCGCTCTGAGGAGAGCTTCAAGAATTCATGAAAGACAGAGAAGCACAGGACAGGGCTCTCTTCAGGTACTCAGTTTCCTCAGAAGCACAGCTGGGTGGAGATTCTGCAGGGAGAGCAATCAGCACTCTGCCAGGCAACCCCCACATCCAGCCATTTCTTACTCACTCGCTCGCTGGGTAGCTTCAGAATGTTGTATTTTTGGTGTTCGCTTCCCAGGGCTCTGAGGAGAGCTTCAAGAATTCAGGAAAAATAGAGAAGCACAGGACAGGGCTCCCTTCAGGTCCTCAGTTTCCTCAGAAGAAGCACAGCGAGGTGGAGACTCTGCAGGTAGAGCAATCAGCACTCTGCCTGGCAACCCCCAGATCCAGCCATTTCTTACTCACTCACTCACTCGCTGGGTAGCTTCAGAATGTAGTTTATTTTGGGTACGCTTCCCAGGGCTCTGAGGAGAACTTCAAGAATTCAGGAAATACAGAGAAGTACAGGACAGGACTCCCTTCAGGTCCTCAGTTTCCTCAGAAGAAGTAAAATTTAGATTTTCTATTCTCATTTTCCTCCCATTACAAGTACAGTTGTATACATTTAGTTATATACTTTGTACAATGTCACATATTGTGTTTATATCATTTGTCTGTGGAAGTCTTGTTTAGGTATTGGATATGGAAACTCAGGTTTCCAAATGTTTTATTTTTCTTAACATGAAAAACATAAGACCAAAGGAGTGTTTTCACCTAAACTTTCTAGAAGAAAAATGCAGTATCCTTTGCTGCCTTTTTTCCCAGGGAGCATTAAACTTGACATATTTTGGCTGGTTAAAATACCAGGCCATTTCTCTTGAGATTAAAAAGTTTTCATATATTACCTCAAGGTTTTCATTGGTGTCTCTATCATATGAAAACTCATAACCCAAAGCAACCCAAAAGTTAATAGCTGCAAAAATATTAACTAATAGATCTTATTAGACAGGGCATTAGACTAAAACTGGAAAGCCTTGCAAAGTATCAGGAAAATTCTCCAAGTAAGTGTTTTCAATAATTCTGAGAATGTTTAGGTTCATTAGTATTAGTATAATTAATATATAAAATTTTAATATTCATGAATAAAACATACTGTGATTGTTTGGGGGCTGTCAGTCATAGTGTTCAATGAATGCAGACTGAAATGAGAAGACTAACTCAAGATTCTAAAGTGAAGTAAGTATCCTCTCAAATGAATCTTAGCTAATCACAGAAAATATTAGCAGGATGCTGACTCACTGTTTAAGAAATGGGATGCAAATGCTATTGATTTTAATCTCTTGATGAAATTCCCAATGCAGAAGTGACCAGAAATTCTAGTAAATCTTTTGATACCTGGTCATACTGTTACAGGCCCTCACCTCACAATGTATCCTTTACCTCAATTCTGTGCATGTGATTTTCCACAGTATTCAAAAGCAGAAAATAATCCTGTGACTACTTTGGAGAAGATGGAGTCAAGTTTTGCTGGCCCCTAGTCATTCCTAGATGACATTTCACATGACAGAGGGAGCCAATCTGTCAAACATCACAGGTATAGGAAGCTCAACATGGTGGAAGTGGGTGTGTTCACACTATGTACAATGATAGATAGTGCATTTCAAGAGATGACAATATTCTTAGGAAAAATGATTGATTTTGCTTATACTTCTCCCTGGGACAGGTGCTCAAGCAGATATTAGCAGGACATTTAAATATATCATTAGGTAGGGGCGGAGCAGTGGCGCAAAGTGGTAAGGCGTCTGCCTTGCCCACAGTAGCCTAGAAAGGACCACGTTTCAATTCTCTGGGAGTCCCATATGGTCCCTCATGATTTCTCAACACATACCCAGGAATAATCCTGGAGCATCACCAGGTGTGGCCCCAAAATCAATATATATATTAAATTTGTATATATACATATATATATATATTTATATATATATATATCATTAGGTAAAAATAATACTACAAGAACTCTAAAGATCTATTAACAACATCCATCAAAGCTGTAGACACATACCAATAATGGAAGCAATGATTAGTTAGGAAAATGATCAAAACATAGTTTTACCTAGTTTGCCAAACTCTGCCTGCAAAGTCAAAGATAATACCTGACATGATAAGCTCCATAACTTCCAACCCGTGTTGGATACTATATAAACAAAGAAACCTGGCAAAACCTGGCAAAACCTGGCAAAATATGGTGGAGTCTATCAGATCTGGAGCGCAAATGCACTAACTGCAATCTTAAATAACCACCTTAGAGGTTACTGCAAAGATCAATGCTCAGATATTGTCTATTGATAAGTGTTGATTTTCTCTCATCCAGCAAGAATCTCTCCTCTAACATCAGTCCAGGACAACTTAGCAGTATGCTCCACAAAAACACTTTCATGTCTCCCCCCTCACCTTGAAGTAGGTTGAGTGGAATTGTGGGCGCAGAATATCAACAACTTGAGGAATCAAAGATTCCAGACCAGGATGTGATACCATGTCAAAGGTAGGTCTTGAAAGTATTGAATTTAAGGAAATTACATATACGTTAGCTTTTCATGAATTTATTGTGCTTTGGATTTTATTTGCAGATTTCATTATAGTTTTTAGATTTATGATTATTCCCATCTTAACTGAATAAATTATAGACTAGGCTAAAAGATGAGGGGCATAGGTAATGGGAAATGTCTTTCTAAAAAGAAAGTAAGTATATAAAAATTATGTTATTATATAATTACTGAAACAGTATTTTTTAAAATATTGATTTGTAAAATAGCCATTTCTTTAGACGACACTAGTTCTGCTTCATGCTTATGTTTACAAAAATAACTGAATTCTCTAGTCAGTACTGTGGGTAATACACTAAAGAGTAACTTGTGCAAGTACTAGCTGCTTCATCTGTGCTTTCCTGAACAAGTCTCAACTAATGCTGATCAAATATTATTATGGTGAACTCATAAACTAGGTTGATACATGGAGTAGTAGTAGATAAAGTATCATGAAAACACAGTTTTTTTTTCCCTTGGCAGTAGAAAATGTGTCCCTTCTTCTGAGTTTATACAAACTCAGCTCAGGCTTATGGCTTACTGTGGAGATTAAAAATATAAATTTACCATGCCTTTATCAGCTTCACTTCAACTGGTCAACCAAACATGACATTCCTTACTTAATATACTGGAGTTCAAATTTTATCTTTTGTTTTTATGATTTGGGTGAATTTGTGAAAGGTTTCTAATCTGAGTTGAAATTTTCTCATTCAAATTTTAAACAATGTAATACTAGCTTTCCTGAGTATTTTTACTGAGTATTATGGGAAACTAATATCTGTAATAAACTTACCTGACAATTAGTAAGCAGAGAACTTATATGTAGTTACTATCACAGAAACAATTATAGCACTACTATTAATTTCCACAGCAAATTCCAGATATTTCAGAAATGTGTTCTCTCAGTCAAGCCATATTGTTGTTGTTTCTAGTATTTATATTCCAGATTTAACCCAACCAAGTTTATGACTGCTTTTTTTAGATGGTGTTTGTCTACTGTGTCAGAATGATGGCATGATTAAGAGATATATTATAATCTGACTTTATTCCTCTATATATATATATGTTAATAAGTGCTCTGTTAGATATCTTAGAAATGAAGAATCCCTGTGATTAGTCTTTATTATCTTAAATCAATTTCAAATGGACTGTAAAATGTATTTGGTACATATACGGGAAACAGTTGCAAATTCAACACAATAACTACTTTGTCAAAATGTAAAGTGTAAGCCAAGAAGCGATTTACATTTCTTTTGCTTTATATCTAGAAAAAGATTTAAGTTTAAATACTTAATAACACTTTACAATTATCACTTCTTCTGAAAACACAAATTTACATTATTTGTAAATATATTCTTGGGGCAAATCAGAAGGAATGTGTTTGAGAAAGAGTGAGGTCAAGGCTGAAGCCGTAGTATAGTTGTTAAGACACTCTCTTTGCACACAGCCAAAAGAAATTGAATCTCTACCACCACATATCATTTCCTAATCCCTGCCAGGAATGCTTTCTGAGCACAGAGTCAGGAGCAAACCTTGAATACCTACCATTTCATGTCGCCTCAAAATATAAGGTGTTTTTGAGAATGAAAAGAAAAAAGAAAAGAAAACAAATTTGGATTTCTTGTGAGTATTTGGGCCAGAGCAATAGTATCATGAATAAGGCACTTGCCTTGCACATAGCCCAAACTGTATTTGATCTCCAGTACACCTTATGGTCTGCCAAGCCTTGCAATGAGTGATCCTGAAGTGCAGAAGCAGGATTAAGCCCTTAGCACCACTGTGTATGGCCCCAAATCAAACAAACACAATGTCGAAGATCTGGTGGAAAAAGACTTTTTAAATACCTAATGAGGAGAGAGACAAAAATAAGAGTGAGAAACAGAGACAGAGATAGAGACAGAGAAAGAGATTGAGTCTAACAAGTGCTTCCTTTTTTCTATTGGTACTTTTATTGCTTTAATTCCTTATGTCCCAAATGGAAGAGTTCTCTGAGTCTATGCAAGGCATAGATTTAATTAAACTAGACATTCTTTATGTAGGCATTATGTACTCATATATTGGGTATGCATTCAGATATTAGGTACTTTTTAGATACTCAGCCTCTTTAGTTAATCAGATATTCCCATTGCATGTTAAGACACTGCTTATCTTTTACCTAGGAAAAACTCTTGTGGTTCGATCATCCTATATTCTTCCAACTGACTGGACCAATATATTTATCCAGTGTGTGGTATGTATCTAATGTTGATAAGTAGTGGTTCTAAATATAAATCACTAGATGTTCAGCACCCTGAATCTCTGGGAGCTATCTCATTCTAGTTCTTGAAAACAGCTATTTTCTACTCCTGACTATATCTCTATGAAATGGGACTGGTACTAGAATTTTGTACCTAAACTATTGCTTCTAATCTGGCATTAGCTGAAGAGTGAGTGAATGAATTTGCAAGGATTATCAGCCATCTGCTCCTTGTTCGTAAGCATATGGGGGTCTGAGTCAGAGAGATAGTATAGTGGGGCAGGTGCTTGCCTTGCACATGATTCATACAGCTTCAATCTATGGTATCCCATATGGTCCCCAAAGCATGCCAGGAACATTCCTGAGTACATAACCAAGAATAATTCCTAAATTTGCCCGGTGTGGTACAACTTCCACACCCTAAAAAAAGTATGTGTGACCCCTCTTCAAGTTACGATTCTCTACTTGGCTGTAAACTCAGCCCTGCACCCAGGACCTATCACTGTAAAGAAATAGGAAAGAAGAAATGATCTTTTGGAAACTTTTTTCCTGATTGATAGATCAAAGCAGCTCAGAGATTTCCATTTATTTATGTTGGACTATTGAACTTAATATATAATTTTCTAGAACAACGATGGAATCATAAATGATTACCATTTTTAATTAGAAGGGATGCAAAGTATACAAAATACCTTTATCACTTAAATAATAACAGTATATCACTTGAACAATTCATCAGAATTATACAGTTGAACTCACAGAGAATAGCAGTTTAAATAGTTTAGATAGATCCATAGTCTTTTTGACTACATTCTTAACTATACTAGAAGAGAAATATGAACATAATCAAATGTACTGACTTGTAAATGGAATCTTTAATTAGCTCCAGAGAAAAATGCAAATTCCTTCATATTTAAGGTTTTAACCATTCATTCTACTGTCTTTCACACTGGGAGCTGATTCTTGATTTATTCTAGGGAAACACAAACTCCTTGTCCTGATCTTCAAACTATTATTAACTAATATAACTAATTGTACTAGATGTTCAACTTTAAGAGCATCCTTTGGCTCACATAATGTTGAAGGGACCTGTAATTTGAGCGAGAATTTAGAGTAAGAGCAGTACAAATGAGTATGTTATAAAGGATAAATGATGGACTTCAGATAAAAATTTTGAAGTCCTTGACTTTCAAAATGATAGAAAACTCTAAATTCTTCTACTTCCGAACCATGCCTAGACTTTAGCATGTTTTTCTTTTTTATAGATATTAAAAAAGATTGCCAGTTTATTCCTAGTTATATGGAAAAGTGCCAACAAAAACGAAAGAAATGTGTTCCTTTGTCAACATTGTCTCCTTGGATTGCCTCGTTGGACTAAACCAACAGTTCTCAAATTTGAATTACATCAGAATCAATAGGAGGGAGTTGTTCAGACAGAATGCCAGATTACTTCGTGGATCATAAGGTCATAATGCCTGAGAATCTGTAGTGATAATAAAATAGAGTAGCGAGCTCGTCAGGGCAACTTGAAGCTGCTTACCCAGAACTTGCTGAGCTGGCATGTGCGGGCATGGGGAGCAGGAGCCCAAGAGGTGCAAGTCCACCAGGTGGACTTAAACCCCAACTATGTGGCATGGATGAACTCCAAAGTGGTGTGGATGGCACTACTATTCCCTTCTTCATACAAAACCATGTAACTTGAACAAGCTAGTCCTGCCCCCCCCCCAGTTAGAGGGGGAAATAAGGGAGGCACCAGGACCAAACAGGTGCAAGACTACTAAGTATTAGGCTAGATACAGAGGGAACAACATATTCTGGCTGCCCTAGGGGTGAGGGAAGAGCATATGGGAGGTAGGACAAAAACGGAGGTGTAGGGAGGACAAATTGGTGATGGAAATCCCCCCTTATTTTATGTAAATATGCACCTAAAATATTATTGTCAACAATATGTAAGCCACTATGGTCAAAATAAAAATTAAATTAAAAAATGGGAAATATGAAAAATAATCACATTAGAAAAACATAGAAATATTTAAATTTGGCAACGTAAGGGGATGAGAATTAATTTTTTTTTGGATTTTTAACTCTTGGGACAGAATTTCTAATGCTCACCTCGCAGATTGACTATACGTCTCAACAAGTCACTGATCTTATTTTAGTCATTGATTGTAGATTCACAAGAATGTTGCACTGCATTCAAATAAAAATAATAGATACTATACTTTTCATAAGTCATTGCAATTAATATGTTCATCCACTTACTACATCTAATATCCCTAAGAGTTTTATCACTTTCTGTCCTTTTAGAAGTTCCTGGACTAACTTCCTCAGTGGTGCTGAAGATTTACTGCAGGTTCTGTCCTCAAAGATCACTGTTGTGGCAACTCAAAATACTGAATCTGGTGCCAGGGTCAAACAAGGCTGGCCATGTGGAAAATATGGCATCCTCATCCCGTTACTGTTTCTCCATCCCACCACTTTAAAAAGTGTAAACCTCTTATCTTGTAATAGTCTCCTTTCTTTCATCTAGAAAAAAATTCTCAGATAATTTTCACTTCAAATTACAATCAAAATTTGTTTTGAAAATGGGTTTTGGCTTGATTATCATTTAATGAACTCAAATCTAATCTAAGTGATTTAAACAATCCGGATGATATATTTATTATTTTTACAAATTAAGAGACATGAAAACAAAGATTTCACACTAAAGACATATTAGAAAGCTTTATAATATCTTATTCATTAATATCATTAAGGAACTTCGCAGGGTCTAATTTCTGATTGGTAAATTAACGTAAGAACTCGCACACAGTGTTTCTGCTATAATGTGTTTGTTTCATTGAGCTAATTAATTCTTTGAAGTGAGAGAATACTAGACCCAAAAAGCAAACCAAATTAATAATATCAAATGCAAATATCAATAGATGACAATATTAAGTCAATAATTGCATACAACTATATAAATTCTCACTCATAAAACATGAACTCAGAATTTACTGAGAATGTTGTGTTTACTCGTTGACTGTTGGATATTTGATTTATAAGGAAAAAAGAAAATATATGCCATTACTCTGAATTAGGAATTACATGATAATATAGCTCACTTTTGGGTCTATAGCAATAGTAGAGATGGTAGAGTGCTTGCCTTGTATGTGAACAATACAATATCTATCCTTGTTATTCCTTATAATTCAATTAACACACTAGGAGTGATCCCTGAGTGCAGAGCCAGGAATAAGCCCCAAGTACAGCATGATGTGTTCCCCCAAATATTACTCACACTTTAAAACATCTTATTGCTTTATAATTGACATAAATATATTTCATTTTTCTGAGAAAACCAGCACAGTATAATGTATCAGTATGTAAATTCTGAATTTCATCGTATTCTTTTTACAATGACACATCTTTTCCTTAACTTCTCTAAAACAGATATTACTCAATTTTGCTAAATGTCGGCATTCTCTTAAAGACAGAAAGTGACTATATAAAAATAATATGGATATCATAGCATTATGAGAATATTAACTGAGATAACAAGATGAAAATATGGCAAATAGTCATTGGTGTGGCTAAAGAAACAATTTCGTTTTTCTGAAGCATAATTAGCTTTCTCACATTTATTTGGTCTCCTTTAGGTCCTTTCCAGACTGATTTACCAGTTAAATAAAAACATTTACTACATTGATGCTATTTTATGTTTAAGGTTCAAATGTTGAATATTATTTTAATCATTTTATTTTCCAAGCTATAACCTTCTTCATCAAACACACATTTAATTCTTAAATTTCACTTTTTAAACTTGAATTTCTTTTAACCATATTTCATTACTCTGCAATTACTGGCCTAAATTTTTGTATAATAAAGTATAGTTGTTGGGGCCAGGCGGTGGCGCTAAAGGTAAGGTTACCTGCCTTGCCTGCGCTAGCCTTGGACGGACCGCGGTTCGATCCCCCGGTGTCCCATATGGTCCCCCAAGCCAGGAGCAACTTCTGAGCGCATAGCCAGGAGTAACCCCTGAGCGTTACTGGGTGTGGCCCAAAAAAACAAACAAACAAAAAAAAAGTATAGTTGTTGATTTTCTGCCAAATCTTTTGACTCAGTTTCTATTTTTTTATAAAGTATTTTCTTTTCTACTAATATCCAAGTCAAAAGAGTTTGTATAAAACAGTATTTATGTCATCTTTATTTTTTAAAAATTCTTATTAATTCTATTTATTAAATGTCTCCCTAAATTTTCAACTTTACTTCTGAAGTGTACTAGTGATACATCATCAATAATATCTTCTAATCATGAAATAATCTTTTATGTATTTATTTGTTCTAGCTCTTGTTAAATTATACCATATTCCTAATTGTAGTTTGTCCCCAAACTGTTATGAAAATGCATATGTATATGAATATAGTGCTTTCATCCTTAGTACTTCAATGTCTTTCATGGCTTCATAACTAAATCCCCATTACCATAACTACAGGTTTCCAATCTAATCAGATTCCAAAATTTTATTCAAGGACACTTACCTGATTGCTTGCAATCTTATTATTTCTCTTTCAAAATAAACTTAAGGCATTTCGATGCTTTCTTGAAAGGTGTACTTTCTAATTTAGGAATCCGAATTTAGAATACAATTTTTTGTAGAGTATCAAGAATACAATGTTGCAGCACTCTGATATCACATATCAGAGTGTCTGTTTTACTCCACCATTATCTCTCATCCAACACTCATACCCCAGGCATAGTAAGCTCAACTCTATGAACAATATATAAGAACGGATGACTAGATAAAGAAACCATGGAATATATATATATATATATATATATATATATATATATATATATATATATATATAGTTGAATCACCGCTCTATGAACAGGCAATGTTATTGCTGAACATGATTTTATCTCTGCTACTGCATATGGTCAGTCAAGAAATATCAGTAGTGACCACTGAACACAAAAACAGGAGTACATATATCCTAAGCATTGCAGATTTGCTCCCTTAAAATACAACATCTGAAAAAACAAAAACACCCAATTTTTATGAAGTTTTCTATAACTGGAATGTGCTTCCTATATTATAGTTCACATTATTGCAACATGTATGAACTCAAATATGTCTTTCCTGTAATAAGCCATTCATAAAAGCCATATTACCTCTTATTGTTCCATTATGACATAGTAATATCCTTCCAGACAACTATCAACACACAAACACTTGTATCTTAATTAATTTTACACTCTCAAAACTTATTATACACATTTAATATTTATATATTTATAATATATAATGGATATAAAATATGCCTATTATATTACCAAGTTCTTGAATAAATATTAGTTGCAATACAAAGAGTATCATGTCTTTGCAAAGCATTGTTCAAAACAGAACGGGAGATATTCTGGTTCTAAATATTACCTGTATAACCCACACCTCGATATATTATCTATCTGACAGAGTTTTATACATTCAGATATATCCTGGATGAGATGCTATTGTGCACTTTCGCTCCAAAGAATATGGGATTGAAAACACAATTTACACTAAGTAAAAAACATGTAATTTGAATCATGAAATATTTGAATCAGAAAAAATGACTCTTCAAATATTTATCTAAAACTTAAGGTATAAGAAATTATTTCATGACTATAAACTGAGAGAAAACAATAATATACTATCATTAACATAGCAATTCCGCAACAATGATAATGATTTCGGAGAACTACTTACTTTCCTAACGCTATCAACATTTTTCACATTTTTTTGAACTGGATGACTCTTATTATGTGAGATGAGATTAGAAGAAATCTCCAGTAAAAGAAAAAGTATTTTATTTTTTATTTTAAAAATAATTTTCATTTAGCTAGTCGCAGTACCATTTTGTAATATGGTGAAAGAGTAACATTTTACTTTACTCCTAGATAGATAAAACTTGTAATTGTGATGGCTAAAGCTTTAGGAAATTTTATTTTAAAAACTAATTACTTTTGTAAGCTCAGAAATTATAGTATTTGCTACTGATTAAGATAAATCATGTTTCTAAGTACATTAGTATTAAAATAACCTTTCTATTTATTTTTGGACCAGCACCAAGGTGATGCTCGCATTTATTTCTGGATATTTACTCAGGGGCCAATTTAATGATTTTCTTGGTCATATGTAGTGTCTGGAATTTAACCCAGGGTGGCCCGTGCAAGGCAGAACCCTAGCTGATGTATTATCTTTCAGGACTCTAAATTAGATTTAAATTGTTGAAATAAATACTTCATGACTGGGATTATTTATTTTTCATTTTAATAATGTAATTAATTTATTTTTCACTTAAAATTTTTCATATATATATATTTATAAGTGATATTGGACAGCAGAATTCTTCCCAAAAATTCTGGTTAGAATTTGGAATTACTAAATTTTTTGATGAATTAAAATGGTTGCTTAACATATTCTGCCCTTTCGCACACCCCTAACAAAGCTCATTATTACTCCTTAATTCTCTCACCCCCAACAGTCAGTACCTCACATTTACCCTATTTAACTTCAGTACTACACAGTTCTAATCACAAACCAAAGTCATGCATTGGATTTAACAAACCCCAACTATTTCAAAAGACATAAGACAGCTATAACTCTTTCTAAATATTTTTTTACTATTACGATTATATTCACTGTTTATCTTTTCTTCTCTTTCTGAGCTGTTCAATAAGGAATGTTGGTGGAAGAGTCCCTCAGTTTAATGCTTATGATTGAACCATGTCATGGGGATTGTTGGATTTGTTCTTATGGCCCCTATATGCACCAATAACGCCATGTGGTATTGTTCCTTGTTTGCATAGGCATATTAAAATGGGAAAATACTATACATACAAATAAGTTCTTATCTATTAGAGATCAGAACACACAAATTTAGTAGTGCGATGTGGCCTTACACCCGGAACATTTGTTGGAGGCCCTTTAACTAGAGAGCAATATGGAGTCTCTGATGCCTGAGAAGACAAAAAGTCTGTGTATGTGACAGGTTACTAGTGGTGCTTTCCCCATGAACCTAAAAAGAAAAAGTTGGCCATAAAAAGAGCCATTACCAGAGGTAAACGGATAAAGAACAAACATGCTATGTAAAGGCTACAAGTTAAGATTAGATCTGTAGCATAGTTAACAGAACAGAGTAGCCCAGGATCGCTTATAGTTAATGTATAACAGAATCACTTATAGTAAATGTATAGTAAATGTAGGATCACTGCTAGTAAATGTATAACTCACTAAAAAAAAAACCCTGACATATGTGATGTATGGGAATGTTATGGTGGAAAAGTACTGAACCACCCCTTCCCCTCTTTTGTCTGAAAACGTGCTCATGCTTGCTATAAAAACTAGCCCCCTTTCAATAAACTTTGACTCTTGATCTGATTTTCCACTCTAACACCATTTTGACTGCGCTCCTTTGACTCTAATCCTTAAGAAAAACAAACCACTTAAACTTTTGAGGTTAACTTAAACTAATATGAATGTGCATGGAAATGTAAAAAAGTACTTTGCCTTTAATGTTTAAGGAGTTACATAAGTTTTATGTCTTTAGATTGCTTTGTGTGCTGCTAAGAAATATTATGTACTACAATCTGGGGACTTGAGGGACAAAGCAATTGTACATAGGTTCTGTTTTATTTTTCTTAATGTTCTCTGGCTGAAAGTTCAAAGTTAAGTAATCAGCAATAGGACTACTGAGAATTCTGTTTATGGGTGATTGTCCTTCCACTGTAGCTTTACATTGTCCTCTTTCTTTGCATCTTTGTTCTCATAATTAAAAATAAAATTAATAAAAAATAAAAATAAAATGGTTGTTTAAATATTCCTTTCAAATATTTCTGGTAAGTGGATTTGAATTCATAAAGGATTCATGAGGAATTTCCTGTACAGTATAACTATTAATAACTTATTGGCTATGTAGGATACATTGCTTCACAACTAAAGAATGAAAGTAAGGAAATGAAAGCAGAAATTGTGTTTCCTATCCTTTGAGTAAAGCAGATAAAAAATAACATATCATAAAGATATCAGATGAGGGAAAAGGGAAATGGGAAGAACAACTAGTGGGAGAGATAATTGCAGAGAAATTCCCCACTCATCAGATGAAAGCGGCTTCCTAGATGCAAGAGAATAAAAGAATACCAAACAAAACAAATCCAAATAGAATAACATCAAGTCATATCACAATCAAGATGGCCAAAACCAAAGTGAGATGCTTCTTTAAGCAGTAAGGGTGAAGAAAAATTTTAAATGAAAAAGAAAGAACATTAAGAATCACAACGGGGGGAGTAAAAAGAAAAAAGAATCACAAGTGATCCTCCATATGAAACAGCCCAGGCAAGAAAAGAGTGAAACATATTTAAATTACTAAATGAAAGAATATTTAACCTAAAGCCTATTACCCAGGAACACACTGACTTAAATGGGAGGGAAGGATAAAACCATAAAAAAACCCACTGACTGTAACTAGACCAACTATTGAAATACCACTTACATAAATTAACCAATTGTAGAAGAAAAATTCCAACAAAGTAAAATGGCACTACAATCCTTTCTGTCAATAATATCCTAGAAAACCAATATACTAATTTCATATCAAACGGCACAGAATGGAGTGGGGGCAGAGCAATAGCACAGCACAGCACAGTAGAACTTTTGTATTGCAAGGTGCTGACCAGCAACAAACCTGGGTTTGATCTCCTGCATCCTTGAGTTTCCTGAGCCTGCCAGGAGCGATTTCTGAGTGCAGAGCCAGGAGTAACACCTGAACGCTGCCTGGGATGACCCAAAAAACAAAAACAAAAAAAAGAAAGCACAGAATGGCAATGGCATAGATCAGAAAACATACACTCAAAATTTCAAGGTAGACACAGGATAGGAGTAAACAGAGAGAGGAAAAACACTAATACAAGTTATTTAGAGGAGAAAAAAAATCTGGGACAGGCATACACACATCAGATCAAATCGGGTTTTTTTTTTTGTTGTTGTTGTTGGTTGGTTTTTTGTCTTTTTCGGCCACACCTGGTGACACTCAGGGGTTAGTTACTCCTGGCTATGCGCTCAGAAATAGCTCCTAGCTTGGGGACCATATGGAACATCCGGGTATCAAAGTGTTGTCCATTAACACATTCAAGTTAAAAGTCCTAACGCTCCAGCACCTATCAGACCAAATTGCATTCAACCTAATGAAACTAAATGAAGAAAAAAGTTTACATTATTTATTGAGCAGGAGAACTAAATACCATGAAGTACTAAATCTAATCAACATTTACATTAAATTTGGATCAGCAAAGTTTTAAGGCTTTTGCTCATAAATCTAGAGAAAGATTAATGGAAACATGATAGATGTGTGAGATTTCAATCTGTCACTCTCACCACTGGATAGATCCACTAAGCAGAATATCAATATCAAGAGCCCTAAATAAGAAACTAGAAGATCATGGATTATTGGATTTATAAATGCTTTTCTCTAGTGCCCATGGAACATTCTTCAGGATAGATCACATTTTAGGTTTTACTTCTAACTTACATAAATTCACAAACATATGAATCATGGCAAGCATCCTATTAGACTACAAAGCCCCAGAGATAGAAATTGATTATAAAAAGATGTGGAGAAACTCCACCATATGGAAATAGAACAATATGCTACTTAATAAGAGATGAATAAGAGAAAAATAAAACGTTTACTTGAGATTAATAATGAAAAAAACAAGTCACCGAAGTCTATGGAACACAGCAAATGTAGTAATTAGGGGGAACTCATGATATAGAATACTTAACACAAGTAAAAATTAAAAATCTACAACAACTATATACCTTAAAAATGTGGAACTCAAACACTGTTAGAAGTAAAGAATTAATAAAAAATATAATATAATAATATAAATATTATGATAATAAACATAATAATAATATAAAATAATACTACCTATTAACCTACTTTTCCCCAAATGCAAGGTAGTCTCCTGAATCACCTTGTTTCCTTAATTACTTTTAACTCATTTAAAAATACTTTTCTTTATATATAAATGTGAATATATTTATATATATATAAAGCATGTGACCAGCTAGACCACTGAAGCACTCAACTGTGACCCACACACTTATATTATAGGAGCTACTCATCAAACACGTTTAGGCAAACTAAAAATCCCTTTCTCTTTTCTTCTTTCTTCTCACTACCTCATTCTTTCTCCCTTTTCTTCTTCTACCGTTTCTTCTTCATTATCATCAATTCAATCAATGTCAAATAAAAACCACAATATTACTTTCTCTTTAGGAAAGGAAATTTGATACATAAAGTGCAGTGAACAATAGTACATAGGATAAACACCTATATGGATAGGCCTCACAAACACATTGTTTTAGTAGTCGAGAATGTGTATCCAAAATTGTTCCAGTCATCACCTAATTCTGAAACCCTCATTCAGGAAGGCCCAACTCCATCTCTAACAAAATCTCTAGAAATTGAGAAAACGTCCTCATTTCAACACACCAGCCTAATCTCTCTTAGTTGATTTATTAGTTTCTTTAACTTACTTGTAATATATTTACCTATTTTTCTGTTTTCATCTTATTTCTTGCTCTCCTCTCCTCTTTTTCTTAAGCTAAACCTAAACTAACTATTGTATGTTTCTTCTATGTGGGCATGAGCACAAGAGAGAAGACTCCTCCGTGAGAGCCAAACCTAAATTGTAAACAACCCATGCCTATAGTATATATAGCCCCTCCTGTATAATATTCCTTCTTCCCCCCTTCAGAAATCAGACTATCCCTTAACCCCCCCAATCCCAACTTGATATCCCGCCTTATTAAAACTCTTTACTCTCAGTTCTTTATCCATTAGGCATCAAGACCAACCTCCTACAACAATAAGCCATTATCCAGCACCAAAGTGAAGGAACACCCACTCAGACTCACACCTTGTCTCTGGCAAGAAAACTACAACTAAAGTGGTGTGGATGGCACTGCTGTAGGCAGCCGACCATCTGAGTCTGGAACGCTATGAGTACAATGAAGAATCTGCAGTGAAAATAAAATAGAGTAGCGAGATAGTTGGGGAAAATTGAAGCTGTTCACCCAGAAATTGCTGAGATGGCATGTGCGGGCATGGGGAGCAGGATCCAAGAGCTGTGTGTCCACAAGGTGACTTCAACCCCAACTTTGTGGAATGGATGAACTCCAAAGTAGTGTGCTGCAGGCGACTCACCATCTGACAATGGGAGATATTCCAAGCGGCCCTTCGAGGGCTATGAGTACAATGAAGAATCTGTAGTGCTAATAAAATAGAATAGCGAGCTCGTCAGGGCAACTTGAAGCTGCTCAACCAGAACTTGCTGAGCTGGCATGTGTGGGCATGGGCAGCAGGATCCCAAGAGCTGTGCGTCCACCAGGTGGACTTCAACCCCAACTTTGTGGCATGGATGAACTCCAAAGTGGTGTGGATTGCGCTGCTGCAGGTGGCCGACCATCTGAGTTTGAGAGAGATCTCAAGCGGCCCATACAGGGCTATAAGTACAATGAAGAATCTGTAGTGCTAATAAAATAGAGTAGAGAGCTCGTAGAGGCAACTTGAAGCTGCTCACCCAGAACTTGCTGAGCTGGCATGTGCGGGCATGGGGAGCAGGATCCCAAGAGCTGTGTGTCCACCAGGTGGAATTCAACCCCAACTTTGAGGCATGGATGAACTCCGAAGTAGTGTGCTGCAGTTGGGTTATCATCTGAGTCTGAGAGAGATCCCAAGCAGACCATCGAGGGCTATAAATACAATGAAGAATCTGTACTGCTAATAAAATAGAGTAGCGAGCTCGTTGGGGCAAATTGAAGCTACTCACCCAAAATTTGCTGAGCTGGCATGTGCGGCCATGGGGAGCAGGAGCCCAAGATGTGCATGTCCACCAGGTGGACTTCAACCCCAACTATGTGGCATGGATGAACTCCAAAGTAGAGTGGATGGAGGTGCTACAGGTGGCCGACCATCTGACTCTGGAGAGCTATGAGTACAACGAAGAATATATAGTGCTAATAAAATAGAGTAGCATGCTCATTAGGGCAACCTGAAGCTGCTCACCCAGAAACTGTTGAGCTGGCGTTTGCGGGCCTGGGGAGCAGGAGCCCAAGATGTGCACATCCACCAGGTGGACTTCAATCCCAACTTTGTGGCATGGATGAACTCAAAAGTGGTGTGCTGTAGGTGGCCGACCATCTCAGTCTGGGAGAGAACCCAGGCTGCCTATCCAGGGCTCTGAGTACAATGAAGAATCTGTAGTGCTAATAAAATAGAGTAGCAAGCTCGTCATGACAACTTTAAGCTGCTCACCCAGAACCTGCTGAGCTGGCATTGTGCAGGCATTGGGAGCAGGAGCCCAAGAGGTGCAAGTACACAAGGTGGACTTCAATCCCAACTTTGTGGCATAGATGAACTCCAAAGTGGTGTGGTGTAGGCGGCTGAACATCTCAGTTTGGGAGAGATCCAAGCGGCCCCTCGAGGCCTATGAGTACAATGAAGAATCTGTAGTGCTAATAAAATAGAGTAGCGAGCTCGTTGGTGCCAATTGAAGCTGTTCACCCAGAACTTCCTGAGCTGGCATGTGCAGGCAATGTGAGCAGAATCCCAAGAGCTGTGCATCCACCAGGTGGACTTCAACCCCAACTTTGTGGCATGGATGAACTCCAAAGTGGTGTGGATGGCGCTGCTGCAGGTGGCCGACCATCTGAGTTTGAGAGAGATCTCAAGCGGCCCATACAGGGCTATAAGTACAATGAAGAATCTGTAGTGCTAATAAAATAGAGTAGCTTGCTTTTCAAGGCAACTTGAAGCTGCTCACCCAGAACTTGCTGACCTAGCATGTTCAGGCATGGGTAGCAGGATCCCAAGAGTTGTGCATCCACCAGATGGACTTCAACCCCAACATTGTGGCATGGATGAAGTCCAAAGTGGTGTGCTGCAGGCGGCTGATCATCTAAGTTTGGGAGAGATCCCAAGAGGCCCATCAAGGGCTATGAGTACAATGAAGAATCTGTAGTGCTAAGAAAATAGAGTAGCGAGCTCACTGGGGCAACTTGAAGCTGCTCACCCAGAACTTGCTGAGCTAGCATGTTCAGGCATGGGGAGCAGGAGTCCAAGAGCTGTGCATACACCATGTGGACTTCAACCCCAAATTTGTGGCATGGATGAACTCCAAAGTGGTGTGGATGTCGCTGTTGCAGGCGGCTGAAAATCTGAGTCTGGGAGAGATACCAAGAGGCCTGTCGAGGGCTATGAGTACAAAGAAGAATCTGTAGTACTAATGAAACGGAGAAGCAAGCTCGTCAGGGCAACTTTAAGCAGCCCACCCAGAACCTGCTGAGCTGGCATGTGCGGGCATGGGGAGCAAGAGCCCAAGAGGTGTGAGTCCACCAGGTGCAGATCAACCCAAATTTGTGGCATGGATGAACTCCAAAATGGTGTGGATGGCGCTGCTACAGGCAGCCGACCATCTGAGCCTGGAGGGCTATGAGTACAATGAAGAATCTGTAGTGCTAATAAAATAAAGTAGCGAGTTCGAAAGAGGCAACTTGAAGCTGTTCACCCAGAACTTGCTGAGCTAGCATGTTCAGGCATAGGGAGCAGGAGCCCAAGATGTGCACGTCCACCAGGTGGACTTCAACCCCAACGTTGTGGCACGGATGAACTCCAAAGTGGTGTGCTGAAGGCGGCTGACAATCTGAGTCTGGGAGAGATCCCAAGAGGCCCGTCAAGGGCTATGAGTACAATGAAGAATCTGTACTGCTAATAAAATAGAGTAGCGAGCTCATTGGGGCAACTTGAAGCTGCTCATCCAGAACTTGCTGAGCTAGCATGTTCAGGCATAGGGAGCAGGAGCCCAAGATGTGCACGTCCACCAGGTGGACTTCAACCCCAACTTTGTGGCACGGATGAACTCCAAAGTGGTGTGCTGAAGGCGGCTGACAATCTGAGTCTGGGACAGATCCCAAGAGGCCGATTGAGGCTATGAGTACAATGAAGAATCTGTAGTGCTAATGAAATAGAGAAGAGAGCTCGTCAGGGCATCTTGAAGCTACTTACCTAGAACATCCTGAGCTGGCATGTGCGCTCATGGGGAGCAAGAGCCCAAGAGGATTGAGTCCACCAGGTGGAGATCAACCCAAACTTTGTGGCATGGATGAACTCCAAAATGGTGTGGATGGCGCTGCTGCAGGCAGCCGACCATCTGAGTCTGGAGGGCTATGAGTACAATGAAGGATCTGTAGTGCTAATAAAATAGAGTAGCGAGCTCTTCGATTCAACTTGAAGCTGCTCACCCAGAACTTGCTGACCTGGCATGTGCGGGCATGGGTAGCAGGATCCCAAGAGCTGTACTTCCACCAGGTGGACTTCAACCCCAACTTTGCGGCATGGACTAACTCCAAAGTATTGTGCTGCAAGTGGATTATCATCTGAGTCTGAGAGAGATCCCCAGCGGCCCATCGAGGGCTATAAATACAACGAAGAATATGTAGTGCTAATAAAATAGAGTAGCAAGCTCCATAGGGCAACCTGAAGCTGCTCACCCAGAACCTGTTTAGCTGGCATGTGCGGGCCTGGGGAGCAGGAGCCCAAGATGTGCACGTCCACCAGGTGGACTTCAATTCCAACTTTGTGGCATAGATGAACTCCACAGTGGTGTGCTGTAGGCGGCCGACCATCTCAGTCTGGGAGAGATCCCAAGCTGCCCTTCGAGGGCTATGAGTACAATGAATAATCTGTAGTGTTAATAAAATTGATTAGCGAGCTTGTTGGGCAACTTCAAGCTGCTCACCCAGAAATTGCTGAGTTGGCATGTGCAGGCATGGGGAGCAGGAGCCCAAGAGGTGTCGTCCACCAGGTGGAATTCAACCCCAATTTTGTGGCACAGAAGAACTCCAAAGTGGTGTGCTGCAGGTGGCTGATCATCTTAGTTTGGGAGAGATCCTAAGAGGCCCGTCAATGGCTATGAGTACAATGAAGAATCTGTAGTGCTAATAAAATAGAGTAGCGAGCTCATTGGGGCAACTTGAAGCTGCTCACCCAGAACTTGCTGAGCTAGCATGTTCAGGCATGGGGAGCAGGAGTCCAAGAGCTGTGCGTACACTATGTGGACTTCAACCCCAACTCTGTGGCATGGATGAACTCCAAAGTGGTTTGGATGGCGCTGCTGCATGCGGCTGACCATCTGAGTCTGGGAGAGATCCCAAGCAGCCCTTCAAGGGCTATGAGTGCAATAAAGAATCTGTAGTGCTAATAAAATAGAGTAGCGAGTTCATCATGGCAACCTGAAGCTGCTCACCCAGAACCTGTTAAGCTGGCATGTGCGGGCCTGGGGAGCAGGAGCCCAAGATGTGCACGTCCACCAGGTGGACTTCAATCCCAACTTTGTGGCATGGATGAACTCCAAATTGGTGTGCTGTAGGCAGCCGAAAATCTCAGTCTGGGAGAGATCCCAAGAGGCCCTTCGAAGGCTATGAGTACAATGAATAATCTGTTATGTTAATAAAATTGAGTAGCGAGCTCCTTGGGCAACTTCAAGCTGCTCACCCAGAAATTGCTGAGTTGGCATGTGCAGGCATGGGGAGCAGGAGACCAAGAGGTGTCGTCCACCAGGTGGACTTCAATCCCAACTTTGTGGCATAGATGAACTCCAAAGTGGTATGCTGTAGGCGGCCGACCATCTCAGTCTGGGAGAGATTACAAGTTGCCCTTCGAGGGCTATGAGTACAATGAAGAGTCTGTAGTGCTAATAAAAGAGAGTAGCGAGCTCGTTGGGGCAACTTGATGCTGCTCACCCAGAACTTGCTGAGCTGGCCTGTGCAGGCATGGGGAGCAGGAGCCCAAGAGGTGTCGTCCACCAGGTGGACTTCAATCCCAACTTTGTGGCACGGATGAACTCCAAAGTGGTGTGCTGAAGGCGGCCGACCATCTGAGTCTGGGAGAGATCCCAAGAGGCCCTTCGAGGGCTATGAGTACAATGAATAATATGTAGTGTTAATAAAATTGAGTAGCGAGCTCGTTGGGCAACTTCAATCTGCTCACCCAGAAATTGCTGAGTTGGCATGTGCAGGCATGGGAAGCAGGAGCCCAAGAGGTGTCGTCCACCAGGTGGAATTCAACCCCAATTTTGTGGCACGAATGAACTCCAAAGTGGTGTGATGCAGGCGGCTGATCATCATAGTTTGGCAGAGATCCCAAGAGGCCCGTCAAGGGCTATGAGTACAATGAAAAATCTGTAGTGCTAATAAAATAGAGTAGCGAGCTCATTGGGGCAACTTGAAGCTGCTCACCCAGAACTTGCTGAGATGGCATGTGCAGGCAATGGGAGCAGGATCCCAAGAGCTGTGCATCCACCAGGTGGACTTCAACCCCAATTTTGTGGCATGAATGAACTCCAAAGTTGTGTGGATGGCGCTGCTGCAGGCGGCTTACCATCAGAGTCTGAGAGAGATCCCAAGCGGGCCATCGAGGGCTATAAGTACAATGAAGAATCTGTAGTGCTAATAAAATAGAGTAGCGTTCTTGTCAAGGCAACTTGTAGCTGGTCACCCGGAACTTGCTGAGCTGGCATGTTCAGGCATGGGTAGCAGAATCCCAAGAACTGTGCGTCCACCACGTGGACTTCAACCCAAACATTGTGGCATGGATGAAGTCCAAAGTGGTGTGCTGCAGGCGGTTGATCATCTTAGTTTGGGAGAGATCCCAAGAGGCCCGTCAAGGGCTATGAGTACAATGAAGAATCTGTAGTGCTAATAAAATAGAGTAGCGAGCTCATTGGGGCAACTTTAAGCTGCTCACCCAGAACTTGCTGAGCTAGCATGTTCAGGCATAGGGAGCAGGAGCCCAAGATGTGCAAGTCTACCAGGTGGACTTCAACCCCAACTTTGTGGCACGGATGAACTCCAAAGTTGTGTGGATGGCGCTGCTGCAGGCAGCCAACCATCTGAGTCTGGAGGGCTATGAGTACAATGAAGGATCTGTAGTGCTAAAAAAATAGAGTAGCGAGCTCATCGACTCAACTTGAAGCTGCTCAACCAGAACTTGCTGAGCTGGCATGTGCGGGCATGGGTAGGAGGATCCCAAGAGCTCTGCGTCCACCAGGTGGACTTCAACCCGAACTTTGTGGCATGGATGAACCTCAAATTTGTGTGGATGGTGCTGCTACAGGCGGCTTACCATCTGAGTCTGAGAGAGATCCCAAGTGGCCCATCGAAGGCTATAAGTACAATGAATTATCTGTAGTGCTAATAAAATAGAGTAGCGAGTTCGAAAGAGGCAACTTGAAGCTGCTCACCCAGAACTTGCTGAGCTGGCATGTGCGGTCATGGGTAGCAGGATCCCAAGAGCTGTACTTCCACCAGGTGGACTTCAACCCCAACTTTGCGGCATGGACAAACTCCAAAGTATTGTGCTGCAAGTGGGTTATCATCTGAGTCTGAGAGAGATCCCAGCGGCCCATCGAGGGCTATAAATACAATGAAGAATATGTAGTGCTACTAAAATAGAGTAGCGAGCTCGTTGGGGCATATTGAAGCTACGCACCCAGAATTTGCTGAGCTGGCATGTGCGGGAATGGGGAGCAGGATCCCAAGAGCTGTGCATCCACCAGGTGAACTTCAACCCCAACTATGTGGCATGGAGAACTCCAAAGTGGAGTGGATGGCGCTGCTGCAGGTGGCCGACCATCTGAGTCTGGAGAGCTATGAGTACAACGAAGAATATGTAGTGCTAATAAACTAGAGTAGCAATCTCCATAGGGCAACCTGACTGCTCACCCAGAATCTGTTGAGCTGGCATGTGCGGGCCTGGGGAGCAGGAGCCCAAGATGTGCACGTCCACCAGGTGGACTTCAATCTCAACTTTGTGGCATGGATGAACTCCAAAGTGGTGTGATGTAGGCGGCCGACCATCTCAGTCTGGGAGAGATCCCAAGCTGCCTTTCTAGGGCTATGAGTACAATGAAGAATCTGTAGTGCTAATAAAATAGAGTAGCAAGCTCGTCAGGGCATCTTGAAGCTGCTAATCCAGAACTTGCTGAGCTGGCATGTGCAGGCCTGGGGAGCAGTAGCCCAAGAGGTGTCGTCAACCAGGTGGACTTCAACCCCAACTTTGAGGCAAGGATGAACTCCAAAGTGGTGTGCTTTAGGCGGCCGACCATCTGAGTATGGGAGAGATCAAGTGGCTCCTCAAAGCCTATGAGTACAATGAAGAATCTGTAGTGCTAATAAAATAGAGTAGCGAGCTCCTTGGGGCCAATTGAAACTGTTCACCCAGAACTTGCTGAGTTGGCATGTGCAGGCAATGGGAGCAGGATCCCAATAGCTGTGCATCCACCAGGTGGACTTCAACCCCAATTTTGTAGCATGGATGAACTCCAAAGTGGTGTGGATGGCGCTGCTGCAGGCGTCTTACCATCTGAGTCTGAGAGAGATCCCATGCGACCCATCGAGGGCTATAAGTACAATGAAGAATCTGTAGTGCTTTTTTTTTTTTTTTTTGAGAAGATACTTTTATTTGAAATTGAGTCTGAGCAACATGAGTGAGCTGAAGAGGCGGCCTGGCTAAGGCGCAGGGCGAGTGGACAGCCCGGAGGCAGAGCAGCAGAGGGTATTCCCTTGATTCAATGTGAATATGTACCCAAAATACTACAGTGAAAGATATGTAAGCAATTATGAAAAAAAATTGTGTTTTTAATCAGAAACTTTCTTTGACTTACATGTATTATTATTATTATTATGTTATATTAGTTTACCTCATTATGTTAATCAATTTTGTCCTTTAAATAAATTTTTACTTTAAAAAAAACAAAAAAAAAACAACTTTAGTTTGCCCTGAAGAAAAAAATAAATAAATAAAATAAATAAAAGATAAGATAAGGCCTCCCAATTCTTACCACAGGCTGTGTTCTTTACACTGGCTGTATAGAAAGAGGAGGTACAGTAAAGGCACCCCATATACACCTCAACACACGCCCCTTGCCGGGTATGTATTGTGAATTGGGGGACAAAAAAAAAAAGAATCTGTAGTGCTAATAAAATAGAGTAGAGAGCTCGTAGAGGCAACTTGAAGCTGCTCACCCAGAACTTGCTGAGCTGGCATGTGCGGGCATGGGGAGCAGGATCCAAAGAGCTGTGCATCCACCAGGTGGACTTCAACTCCAACTTTGAGGCATGGATGAACTCCAAAGTGGTGTGGATGGCGCTGCTGCAGGTGGCTTACCATCTGCGTCTGAGAGAGAACCCATGCGGCCCTTCGAGGGCTATGAGTACAATGAAGAATCTGTAGTGCTAATAAAATAGAGTAGCTAGCTCATTGGGGGTAACTTGAAGGTGCTCACCGAGAACTTGCTGAGCTGGCATGTGCAGGCATGGGGAACAGGAGCCCAAGAGCTGTGCGTCAACCATGTGGACTTCAACTCCAACTTTGTGGCATGGATGAAGTCCACAGTGGTGTGCTACAGGCGGCTTACCATATGAGTATAGAGTGCTATGAGTACAATGAAGAATCTGTAGTGCTAATAAAATAGAGTAGCGAGCTCGTCAAGGCAACTTGAAGCTGCTCACCCAGTACTTGCTGAGCTGGCATGTGCGGGCATGCGTAGCAGTATCCCAAGAGCTGTATGTCCACCAGGTGGACTTCAACCCCAACTTTGTGGCATGGATGAACTCCAAAGTGGTGTGCTGCGGGGGGCTTACCATCTGAGTCTGAGAGAGATCCCAAGCGGCCCATCGAGGGCTATAAATACAATGAAGAATCTGTAGTACTAATGAAATAGAGTATCGAGCCTGTCAAGGCAACTTGAAGCTTCTCACACAGAACTTGCTGAGCTGGCATGTTCAGGCATGGGTATCAGGATCCCAAGAGCTGTGCGTCCACCATGTGGACTTCAACCCCAAAATTGTGGCATGGATGAACTCCAAACTGGTGTGCTGCAGGCAGCTGATCATCTAAGTTTGGAGAGATTCCAAGAGGCCCATGAAGGGCTATGAGTAGAAAGAAGAATCTGTAGTGCTAATAAAATAGAGTAGCGAGCTCATCGGGGCAACTTGAAGCTGCTCACCTAGAACTTCCTGAGCTGTCATGTGCGCACATGGGAAGCAGGAGCCCAAGAGTTGTGAGTCCACGAGGTGGAGATCAACCCAAAATTTGTGGCATGGTTGAACTCCAAAGTGGTGTGGATGGCGCTGCTGCAGGCAGCCGACCATCTGAGTCTGGATTGCTATATGTACAATGAAAATCTGTAGTCCAAATAAAATAGAGTAGCGAGCTTGTTGGGGCAACTTGAAGCTGCTCACACAGAACTTGCTGAGCTGGCATGTGCGGACATGGGGAGCAGGAACTTAAGAGGTGTGCATCCACCAGGTGGACTTCAACCCTTTAATGGCTGGGATGAACTCCAAAGTTGTGTGGATTGCGGTGCTGCAGGCCGCTTACCATCTGAGTCTGAGAGAGATCCAAAGCGGCCATTCGAGTGGTATGAGTACAATGAAGAATCTGTAGTGCTAATAAAATAGAGTAGCTAGCTCGTCGAAGCAACTTGAATCTGCTCACCCAGAACTTGCTGAGCTGGCATGTGTGGGCATGGGTAGCAGGATTCCAAGAACTGTGCGTCAACCAGGTGGACTTCAAACCCAACTCTGTGGCATGGATGAACTCCAAAGTGGTGTGCTGCAGGTGGCTGACCATCTGAGTTTGGGAGAGATCCCAAGCGGCCCATGGAGGGCTATAAATACAATGAAGAATCTGTATTGCTAATAAAATAGCTTAGCGAGCTCATTGGGGCAACTTGAACCTACTTACCCAGAACTTGCTGAGCTGGCATGTGCAAGCATGGGGAGCAGGAGCCTATGACCTGTGCATCCACCAGGTGGAATTCAACCCCAAGTTTTTGGCGTGGATGAACTCCAAATTTGTGTGGATGGCACTGCTGCAGGCGGCTGACCATCTGAGTCTGGGAGAGATCCCAAGAGGCCCGTCGAGGGCTATGAGTACAATGAAGAATCTGTAGTGCTAATAAGCTAGAGAAGCGAGCTCGTCAGGGCAACTGAAACTGCTCTCCTAGAACTCCCTGAGCTGACATGTGTGCGCATGGGGAGCAGGAGCCAAAGAGGTGTGAGTCCACCAGGTGGATATCAACCCAAAGTTTGTGGCATGGATAAACTCCAAAGTCGTGTGGATGGCGCTGCTGCAGGCAGCCGACCATCTGAGTCTGGAGTGCTATGTGTACAATGAATAATATGTAGTGCAAATAAAATAGAGTAGCGAGCTTGTTGGGGCAACTTGAAGCTGCTCACCCAGAACTAGCTGAGCTGGCATGTGCGGGCATGGGGAGCAGGAACCCAAGAGGTATGCATCCACCAGGTGGACTTCAACCCCAACTTAATGGCATGGAACAACTCCAAAGTTGTGTGGATGGGGCTACTGCAGGTGGCTGACCATCTGAGTCTGAGAGAGATCACAAGCAGTCTGTCGAGGGCTATGAGCACAATGAAGAATCTGTAGTGCTAATAAAATGGAATAGCGAGCTCGTTGGGGCCACTTGAGTCTGCTCACCCAGAAATTCCTCAGCTGGCATGTGTCGGCTTAGGGAGCAGGAACCGAAGAGCTGTGTGTCCACCAGATGTACTTCAACCCCAACTTTGTGGCATGTATGAACTCCAAAGTGGTGTGCTGCAGGCGGCTTACCATCTGAGTCTGGGAGAGATCCCAAGTGGCCCTTCGAGTGGAATGAGTACAATGAAGAATCTGTAGTGCTAATAAAATAGAGTAGCGAGCTAGTTGAGGCAACTTGAAGCTGCTCACCCAGAACTTGCTGAGCTGGCATGTGCGGGCATGGGTAACAGGATCCCAAGAGCTGTGTGTCCACTAGTTGGACTTCAACCCCAATTTTGTGGCATGGATGAACTCCAAAGTGGTGTGCTGCAGATGGCTTACCATCTGAGACTGAGAGTGATCCCAAGCGGCCCATGGAGGGCTATAAATACAATGAAGAATCTGTAGTGCTAATAAAATAGAGTAGCGAGCTCCTTGGGGCAAATTGAAGCTGCTCACCCAGAACTTGCTGAGCTGGTATGTGCGGGCACGGGGAGCAGGAGCCCAAGAGTTGCACGTCCACCATGTGGACTTCAACCCCAACTATGTGGCATGGATGAACTCCAAAGTGGTGTGGGTTGCGCTGCTGCAGGTGGCCGACCATCTGAGTCTGGAGAGCTATGAGTACAACGAAGAACCTGTAGTGCTAATAAAATAGAGTAGCAAGCTCGTTGGGGTAACTTGAATTTGCTCACCCAGACCCTGCTGAGCTGGCATGTGCGGGCATGGGGAGCAGGAGCCCAAGAAATGTGCATCCACCAGGTGGACTTCAACTCCAATTGTGGCAAGGATGAACTGTAAAGTGGTGTGGATTGTGCTGCTGCAGGTTGCTGACCATCTGAGTCTGGGAGAGATCCTAAGCACCCGTTGAGAGCTATGAGTACAATGAAGAAACTGTAGTGCTAATAAAATAGAGTAGCTAGCTCATTGGGTCAACTTGAAGCTGCTCACCCAGAACTTGCTGAGCTGGGATGTGCAAGCATGGGGAGCAGGAGTCCAAGAGCTGTGCATGCACCATATGGACTTCAACCCCAACTTTGTGGCATGGATAAACTCCAAATTGGTGTGGATGGCGCTGCTGCAGGTGGCTGACCATCTGAGTCTGGGAGAGATCCCAAGAGGCCTGTCGAGGGCAATGAGTACAATGAAGAATCTGTAGTGCTAATAAAATAGAGAAGCGAGCTCATTGGGGCAATTTGAAGCTGCTCACCTAGAACTTGCTGAGGTGGCATGTGCAGGCATGGGGAGCAGGAGCCCAAGAGCTGTGCGTGCACCATATGGACTTCAACCCCAACTTTGTGGCATGGATGAACTCCAAAGTGGTGTGGATGGCGCCGATGCAGGCGGCTGACCATCTGTGTCTGAGAGAGATTCCTAGCAGCCCATAGTACCTTGAAGAATCTGCAGTGCTAATAAAATAGAGTAGTGAGCTTGTCGGGGCTACTTGAAGCTGCTCACCCATAATTTGCTGAGCTGGCATGTGCGGGCATCGGGAGCAGGAGCCCAAGAGCTGTGCGTCCACTAGGTGGACTTCAACCCAAACGTGTGGCATGGATGTACTCCAAAGTGGTGTGCTGCAGGCGGCTGACCATCTGAGTTTGGAAGAGATCCCAAGAGGCAATCGAGGGCTATGAGTACAATGAAGAATCAGCAAAATGGAGTCTCTGATGCCTGAGAAGTCAAAGGTCTATGTATGTGAGGCTGCTGGTGGCGCTTCCCCCATGAACCTAAAAGAAAGCGCTGACCAGAAAGAGAGCCATTACCAGAGGTCAATGGTTAAGCAAGAACAAACATGCTATGTAAAGGCTACAAGTTAAGATTAGATCTGTAGCACTGTTAACAGAACAGAGCACCGCAGGACCACTTATAATAAATGTATAACTTGCTAAAAAATAACCCTGACATATTTGATGTATGGGAATGTTACGGTGGAAAATTACTGAACCACCACTTCCCCTCTTTTGTCTGAAAATGTGCTCATGCTATATAAGCTAGCCCCTACTATAATAAAATGTCTTTTGATCAGAACACTGTCTTAAGCTCATTTTTTCCCAGCCTATTCTCTTCTAGGTCGGATCCTCTTCATGACTTATGAATAACTTTGTTATTCCCCAAGTCTCTTGTGGGTAGCGGTACCAGGGGGTGGCACAAAGATTATCTCATTTGAGTCAATCTTTGAATTCTGGGCTGCTTCTACACTTGAGCAGCATTTTTAGTATGAATGTAAAATTGTCTATGGGAGGTGGTAAGTGACTAAATGTTGTGAGCTCTGCTGGTAAGAACAAACCAAATTGAGAAGCTTTGTTCTAAATTTAGGTGATGCCCGTCTTACTCTAGAAGGTTGCTATAGAGTGTCAGTGAGGTACCCCACACCAATTTGTAACTACACTAGTGAGAATCCTTTATGGAGAAGAGCTACTTGGATATTGATAAAGAGTCATCCCTTAACATTTTGTACAATAATATCAAAATCACGAAAAGAATTTTGGTGAGGACCACTGTTATGAGAACTTCTAGAACAGGGGTCTTCCAACTAAGGCCCGCAGGCCACATATTGTATTTATACCCATTTTGTTTCTTCACTTCTAAATAAGATATATGCAGTGTGCATAGAAATTTGTTCATAGTTTTTGTTTTTACTATAATCTGGTCCTCCAACAGTCTGAAGGACAGTGAACTGGCCCCCTGTTTGAAAAGTTTGAGGACCCCTGTTCTAGAAGATATGTTTCATGTCCTCTATGAGACTATATAAGAAGGAATGGCAATTTCATAAAAACAATGTCTGTGCCTTTCTTGTGACTTTTAGCTATTATATGTGGTGATTTCTTATAATCTAAAATAATTAATGAAAAATTTCCTTCACTGGAGTTCTCTTTTGAATTTAAAAATCAATATGACATGGGTTTTATATACTTTCATAATATACTTTAAATTTAAATATCATTATTTTTTACTTTTTGATTAGTGATATTTATATTAAAGTTTATAAATAATAATTTATATCCTATGTACAAAAATGCACATCTATAGAAATAGAGAAACAAAATCCCATAAATAATTCACTCATTACTTATCGCTAACTATAGAACAGAAGGTTGAAACAAAAACAGTCTCTCTTCTAAACATTTCTACAAGTGCATAAAAACAGAATCAAGTATCTATAGTCTCTCCATCTCACACTGTTCTTCTACTTTTTCTTTTTATCTATCTTAAGAGACACATTTTATTGTATCTATTTTTCTCAGCTGCAAGTATAAGCATCTCTGTTATCCTGTGAAGGAAAATATGTAAATTTTTCATAAAGGTACATACTACAAGGACAATCAACTTTCAACTATATGTCTTTACCCATAAAAGTTTCATGTCCCAAGAAACCTCTCAGTCTCAAGAAATTTGGGACATCTGGTCAACTAAAGATCAATGAAGCTGTTTAACAAAGAAATTTAAAACTGAACATATAGTATATTCGATAAGAACAGTCTTATGGCGATTAAGACCATATGACAAATTCAATGTTAAATTTTAATTATTCCCAAATTCAAATAGGAAATGAAATATCGAATAATTATGTTATTTAATTTTCTATAAAGAGAGCAAGATATGCTTCTACAGTGCTGAGAAATATTAAGTACTAAATAGTCATAAAAATAAGATAGAGTTCACCATGAAATAAGGAAAAATAAATATTTTATATGACCATAATATATTCATCTATAAATACATTATGTCAACCTGCTTTTATATTTATGGCTTATCACTAATTATTTGTTTTGGGTCCAGAGAGGTAGTACAGTAGGATGCTTGCCTTGCATGCAGCTGACCTAGTTGATCCTTGGAACCATATATGGTCCTATAAGTGCTGCCAGGTGTGATGCCTAAATTCAGAGCCAAACCAAACCTGAATACTGTTGGATATAATTCAAAAACAAAAGAAGAGTATGTGTTATAAGAAATAATATAGTTATGGATTAAGAGATTATAAGAGATATACACATATAGGACAGTGGTTAGAACGCATACTTAGCATGCATGTAGCAGGCCCAGATTCCTCATACCAATTGGTCTCTTGAGTATTACTGAGTATACCTGGAGGGAGGCCAATAAGCACTGTCATGGATCCCTGAGGGTCCCTATACCATCTAGATGGTTCAGGTATCTCCAATACCACAGAGTCCAGTATCATAGAATTACAGACCTCTACAGTTATTTCCTTGAACTACCACTAGATACCAAGAATTGAAGGCAGGACTCCTAAAACTTTTGAACATGACTGAGAAGCCCTGGTCAAAAGAAGTAAAAGAAAAATTATTTTTCATCATAATTTCTAAAAGATCTAAAACCTAAGAGTTTAAAATAATAAAAAATATTATAGAATTGCATTGTTTTTAATTGCTATAATCTATAAGAAAAAATCTGGAACCATATAAAACACAATTATTTGAAATGTGTTTCAAATATAAAAATAATTGAATAAATGGTCCCCCAAGCCCAGAGCAAATTCTGAGTGCCTAGCCAGGAGTAATCCCTGAGCATTACCAGGTGTGGCCAAAATAATAATACTAAAAATAATAATAATAATAAGTAATTGAATAAGAGTTATATTTATCTCCCAAAATTATTGTACAATTTTAACTCTTACTCTTAAATGTGCATATCCATAGAAATAGATTTCCAAAGAATAATTGAGTCAAATAATTTCAATTTCTTTTTTCTTTTATTTACACGAAGTAATTTTATAATAGACTGCACTACAAATTTAAAGTTAAGAAATGCCATTTTTTATATTTATCTTCTCAATAAGTTTTAATTTAAAGACTAATATTCTGAGCCCCACAGGCTGCAAAAATGATTTACCCTAAATCAGTCTATTGTAACCTGAGAAATGTCTACATCTGCGCATTGTAAGAATAAGACAACTTCTGAATCAAACATCCATTAAACATTGTAATCTAAGCATTTTACTCATGCCCAGAACATGGGCATTTCAACAAGGATATCAACATAGGATTTCTTCCATAAATTCTGACCTTTCTATTCAGGGCTTAAGAATAACCACTTAAGTGTAAAAAGTGAAAAAATCGACTTCATTCATAACTACCACACAAGTAATAGGCTTCCTGTAGTCTATTTTCACTTTTGTTCCACTGATCTTGGAGACAGAACTCTATTTCTCTGGACTCTTTGTTCTGCTTCTTGAATCATATGTAAAAAGTCAGATGAACTGGGCTTTTTTGTGTGTGTTTATTAAAACTGTGCCTTAATTCAAAGGATTCAAAGGATCGAAGTCTTCAAATAGGAGTTCTGTTACTGACTGATTCGTGAAGACTGTGCCTCTGCATTCGGTAGGTCATAAATGATTTTTTTCTTTTCTTGTTTTAGTTGATATGAGGTAATGCTTATTATTTATTTTTAGATAATAGAGATTCATTAGTATTTAACTTGATAGTATTTATGCACAAAGTTATGCACCAAAACCATGGAAGTGCTCATTCCCATGACACTTCTAATCTTGTCCTTATATCACCTTTGATTCATTCTTTCTCCCAAATCCACTCTCCATATACTATGACTGACATTGCAAACTCACTTGATCACCATTTTGATTATCTCTGCCTTTCTTTAACTTTTTGTCCATGTCAAAATCAAAGTCCTGCTCACATTTCCCCAGCTACCATTATTTTCTTGTATATAAAACAGCACCCACATTGATATTGTCCATCCCCTTTACTTGTTTCTCTAAATAGCACAAGTGAGTTTCATTACCTTATATTTGGCATTATGCCTCTGGATCATTTTGTTCCATAAGTATCTTTCATAATCAATAAGTTACAGAAAACTGCACATAAGTAATCTCTCCCTTTTGTTGTAATTAGGTAGAGTCATCTCCAGCTTCTGAACATAGAAAGTCTAGATCTCAAATCTTTCTAGGGCTACACATCATTCTACTACATATTGGGGAATTATAGAAATATTCCCAAATTTTGAGGTTTTGGTGAGAATTAAATGAATTGTTATGATTCAGTGATTCTTTTACATTTTTATTCTTTTCTGAACATATGACTTTGCATTTCTTAGCATAAAAATCATGTCATCATTCAAACAACAAATTATACGAACAACAAATTAAATCAGATTCATTGTTGTCTGTGGTTTGAAGTGAACCACTGTTATCATGCTAAAAATAAAAAATTACTACAGAAAATTGCTCATGAGATTAAATGAATCTTATATATTTCTTCTAAAATATTCATTCTTTGCCTCTAGAGTAATATCTTAGACCTCTTCTTCCTTGAAAAATCACACTATTCCTACCCAAATTTTTCTCTCTCCCCTATTCTCTCTTCTTTTTTCATCTCATCATGTTTTTCTTTTCATCATAACAAAACTCAATTTTGAAACCCTAATGTTCCCCTTTAAATCTTAAAGTAGCCTAGTCAAAGAGGAGGTAAGGCACTAACCTTGCATCAAAGTAAGGTGTTTAGCTTGCAAGAGGGCAACCAAGGTTTAATTGCTAAAGGTTGTATAGTCCTCAGTAATTCTAGTAGTGATCATTGCATGAAAATTCAAAATGAAGTCCTGAGCACAACTTGGTCTGGCCCCCAAAACAAAACATACAGAACAAAGCCAACAGCATATAACAAAACTTTTAAATAGTTAGTTTTAATGAAGAAAAATATTTCCTGGAAACTTTATGTACTCAGAGCACATACATTTTTCTTAAGAGAGTAAAAATACCTAACTTCAACATAAATTATTCTGCTATCCTAAAAGACCAAACTTTGGTAGTCAATGGTTAAATAGTATTTTTATGTCCAATATTCTGGAGTAAATGAATGGATAATATTATATATCTTACTTGAATCACACTAATAGCATTGCTTCCCAAGAAGGGACTATGGTTATCACACTTCATTAAGGTGAAAATTTTCTAGGGATTCAACTCTTATAATACATGTATCTATTATTAAATGGATTCCATATAGTCATAAATGAAGGGGCACAAAATAATTCTGGAAATTTGTCACAGCTCTAAAGGACTCTAAATAATCTATATCCTCGCATAGCAAAGAGAATCTGTTCTTATTCATAAATCATACTCAAATTATCATGCAGCAATATTCATGAGAGCCAAAATCTGGAAAAAACACATGTCCAAAGAAGAATGACTGGATAAGGAAATGAGAGTATATTACACAATATAATAATACACAGATGCAAAGAAAATATTAAATCATGCAGTTTCCTGAAATAATAAAGGAACTGGTGAAATGAGGCTAATCATCTAAAATACCCAGATAGTTCCAACAGAGAAATCACACAATTTTTCCAAAACACTTGTATTCATGACATCCCATTCCAGCCATTATTAGTAAATATGTCCAGTAATATTTGTCATCTTTCCTAGATGAAAATGCTAACAATTCCAAACTGAAAGAGTTTAAAATTAAGTCATTAAAAGATGGAAGAGTTTTGAAATTGAGTGAAAATAGACTTGATTATGGATTGTGCCAATATATATTCAGGGATTTAATCCCTACTGGAGTTTAGTTTCCCTTTAAAAATATCAATGAAATAATTTAAATAAATGTGACATGTGTTAAAGAGAAACAGTTTTTACATAGTTTAAGTGTTCCTTCCATATTGTCTAGTATTTATTTTGCTTTTAATATAAATTTATACGTGCTTGACAATTCTTTCTCCAGGAGATCTGATATAATGCTCTTCTCTTGAGTGTGAATGATATTTAATAACTCACATCTGGTAAGAGAAGAAAAGTTTGGAATTGCAATACCTGACACAACCTTCATCGAGCAGATAAAGGTTAAATGTACAAGGCATGTTAATTACTTGCATTTCATATATCTGCACCACAAATAGAAAAGTGAAGGACATTTAACCTCCGAGTAATCTCAGAACCTCCAACTGACTATGGAAAACATTAAATAAATAGAAATTTAGAAATAGTCTGTAATTAAAGAGTAGCTCAGTGCCCTACAAAAATTATAAGAAAAAAGATTGAAGCCGATATATTTAGATAAGATCAAGAAAACACAATAGTGAGGTAAAACAAGTGTCATGGCTTAAATTGTACTGCTTGACAAATTCATGTTGAAATCCTTGCATCACATGTGAGATTGTGAACATTTTAAAAATGGGGTCATTTCAGAATACAGTAAAAATTAAATGAGGTCATTATGGTCAGAATAATACAAGGAGACAGATAAATTTCAAGGGTACAATTGGAACAAGGACAAATATAGATGATAGATCAGGTGAAAATAGATAAGACCAGAGTCAAAGAGTGAGGTATCAGACTAAAGCAATCCTGTGAACATACCTTCTTGGAATTCCAGACTCTAGAACTGTAGATATCAAATTTCTACAACTAACGCCACCCAATCTTGGTACTTCATTTTAAAATCTAAGAAATTTGTCTTGTAAAGGTGCTCTGGCTCAAATTTTGTAAACCAAATAGTGAGTTTGGCTTACTAAGTAGGTATTAGTGAAAATGAAACAGTAGAACCTGAATACATTTTATAACTTAGAATAATATTCTGAAAATAACATATGTATGTTAATTTTTAGCCTTAATACAAGGAGATTATTGAAATTAATCAATTCTTCTCTCTAATAGAAGAAAGTATTTTATGTGGTTCAGAACAAGAGTATAGTGGGCAGGACATTTGCCTGCATACAACCGACCAGAGTTCTAGCTCCAGCATCATATATGATCCTCTGAGATCTGCAAAGTTTAACTCTTGAGAATTAAACTCATGAGCACTATTGCATTTGGTCTATCCCCATTCCCAATGGGTATATGAGAAGTCACCTGCCTTCAATGTTTTGCCTATATATAATCATCTAAATGTTAACAGTTGTGTGTTAAATGAAGAATAAAACAAACACACCTACTGTTGTACATCCCTAAGTAGCATAGAACCACCAAATATAATTATAAAAAAATTGAATATTGAGAGGAAACCATGAAGAATATAATAATAGTATATAAATTCAAGAACATGTATCTGAAATAGGATCCTCAGACTTTGTTATTTTTTCATATTGATAAAGATATTACTCACCTTTTATGCACATACTATTTATTACCATTGTGAAGGAAAATTATATTTCTTTCATACAGTATTTACTTGTTTACCTTTCTATCAAGATAATAAAGATCATGATTATGGTTGTTGGATATCAACGTCAAGAATTAGAAGATATATTGAACCTTGTAGGTGCCCCGACTTGCAGGGAACACCAGTTAAGATATGGGTTACTCTTACTCGGAACTTACTTGCGCATAAAAACAGATAAACACAGACCAAAGAACAAACACAGAAACAGACAAGAATGGGAGAAGGATTCCCATGTGTTTATTGAAGCACAAGGCCCAGCTTAAATACTTTTTTTTGCAGGCAGAATTCTGCACTTACACATACAGATATGGCATAGATACATTTAAAATCTACCAAAATAACCAGAATGGTCGAGTTTTTTTTTTTCATTTTTAATTATTTGCATTAAGAGCATGTTGAAGACTATATCATAGACATTCTCTTTCACCACTGTCTAAACTTGTATCTTGATCCATTAATAAGCTAATAAGCTTTAAAAAATAATTACTTTATATAAACAGCTCACTAATGAACAATTGTTGCATCTGAGTAAATAAGCTTTTGATACAAACAGATAAACCAGAGCAACACAAAAAGACATACATTTAAAATCATAGAGAAATATCCTCTGTCCCACTTTAATGCCCGTGGTCTCAGACCAGCTCTGTCATTTCTGCTTTCTAACATAGACACTACTTTCATTTAACCTTCTGACTCCTGCTGAGTACATGTGGCAGATTTGGAATCAAAGCTGTTCTCCATCCAAAGTAGATCTGTTTCATTTCACTGTCCTATTGATTTCAGCATGCCACTAATGATGTGTTTGGACTAAGACTTGCGACTGTCTAAACAGCAGTAGACATTCTCGACACCCTGTGGCACCCTTTCAGGAAAAGAAATTCCACCAGGCCTGGGAGGGTGAGGGGGAAAGGCAAGGAGAGTGGGGAGGCAGAGCAGAGTGAAGGTTTTCCATTGTACATTACTCAAGGAAGTAGAATTTTTCAGATAGGGCACAAACCTGCAGGAAAGCACCCAAATGGTTCAGCCAAGGTTATGATATTGAATTAGCTATCATCATCATCATCATCATCATAATCATCAATATATTTTATTAGATGATTATAATGATAAAAAAAACTTGTTTTATTTTTAAGAGGACAAAAAAGGAGATCACTTTAGATTCTGTTGAAAGGAACAAGTGAATGTACTGTGGTATCTCTTTATTCAAAATTTAGTGACAGCTTGTTTGCATTATGATGCCATGGCTTCTTCTTTGTTGTTGTTGTTGTTGTTGTTGTTGTTTTTGGGCCAAATTCATTGACGCTCAGGGGTTACTCCTGGCTATGCACTCAGAAGTCGCTCCTGGCTTGGGGGACCATAAGGGATGCCAGAGGGATCGAACCACAGTCCGTCCTAGGCTAGCGCTGGCAAGGCAGACACCTTACCTCTAGCGCCATCGCCCTGGCCTTTTGGCATGGCTCCTCGTACTGCCATATAAGTACCGCAAGCTAACCGATTGTGTCACTGGAGCTCCGCCATGGCTTCTTTGTCCTGACATTTTAGGGAATTCTCTAGGTCGCCATGAAAGTGGGTGTAGGGTTCTGCGAATGATGGAGAGACACTCAGTTGTGGTGAATAATAATTGTGTGTCTTTATTAAATACTACAGGGATGTATTAAAACATGAACTTTATGTGTGAGAGAAAGCCTACATCTGCTTTCCTGCAAGGTTAAAAATATTGTACTTTCTTTTGAGCAAAAAGCTTATCAGTATATACTGTTTGATCTGTAAGTTTCTTCAAACCATACATCACAGGACTTTAGTGTGAGTTACAAATCTTCTGAATGAAAAGCTCCAATGAAAAGACAGAAGGAAGCTGAGCCAGACAGACAGAGACTTATCTGGGATCCAAGAGCAAAATTTATCAACTCAAAGATTTTTACTCCTAGGCTGGACCCTGGCTGTCAATTCTGATATTAATTAAAAGATAAATAAGTTTTCCAGGTGTTCCTATGAAGGATCCTTACATCTCAGTGATTAAACTGTTTAAAAATACAGAAATATTTTATTTTGTAATTTTTGTGATATTTTTAAAAACGATTAAACTTTATTGACTGATTGAATGATTGGTTTGAGGGACAAACCCAGCGATGCTCAAGGGTTACCTTAATCCAGGCTTTGTGTTCAGAAATCGCTCCTATCAGGCTAGGAGCTATATGGGATGCCTAGAAGCGAACTAAGTCCCTTCTGGGTTGCCTGCATACAAGGCAAATGTCCTATCACAATTCTATGTCTCTGGCCTCCAGAACATCTTTTTTTTTTAATTTATTCTTTTTATTTTGGTCCACACCCGGTAACTCTCAGTGGTTACTCCTGGCTCAGAAATAGATCCTGATTTGGGGGACCATATGGGACCCCGGGGAATCAAAGTGCAGTCAGTCCTGGTCAGTTCCTTGCAAGCCAAACATCCCACCACTGCGCCATTACTCTGTCCCCTCATTTAAAAGATTAATACTACTTTGAATATGACGAAGATATTTTTATGTTTCTATTGATGATGATTTTTCTAGGTCAAGTGATATATAATCAAGGCCATATTTGTGTGTACTAATTTTTTCATCTAGAGGTAAATGAAAATGCCCTTGGAAGCTTCCCCTAAGGGGAGAGAATTCCAGCCAGCAGTTTCTCTCAACCCAGGGAACAGCAAGAGGACATCTCCAAATTATTCGCAAATGGCCTGAATCACCCAGCACCTACAAACCGAATTAGGAGAGGTTAATAAGAAAGACTCAAGATGACAGTTGCCATTCAAGAGCGTTTATTCAGGAAAAAGCTGGGTCTTTTATCTCCTAGCAATTAGGGGAGGTCTCACGAAAAGCAGGAAGCATCACTTAGCCAATCACATTTGGCCAGATACGTACAAAATATCCAATGATAACATTTCTTCCTCACAAGGCAAATACGGCTAACCTGTTTTTCTGGGGTACAAGGCAGGAAGCTGGATTGCAACAGTGGGGGAGGAACAGATCATAGGACTTCCTTATCTAAGCAGGACATCTGGTTTCAGTTACAGGAACTAGCTTCAAAAGGCAAATGTTATAAACAAATTTAAGGTCAAAGAGGGAGTGGAGAAACATAGCAATACATTGTAAAGATGTTTTGTTCAGAAGTAGAAGAGGGTTCAAGTCCCCAGGGCAAATAACAAATGGAACATGAGTTCCTGTTGCAAGGGCCAAATTTAAACATGCTGCTTTTCCTGTTAGCTCAGGGGCAAAAATCCGCAACTGCCAGCAAAGCAAGAAGGTGGCTGGTGGATGTAAGCTTCTTCACAGAATCGGTGGGTGCTTGGTCACCCACATCTCCCCCTTCTCTATTAAATAAAAGGCACAACTTGTAGGGTGGAGGGTCTGTCTTAGGTTACCTGATGTGCTCCCGGACCTGGCCATGTCGCCGCGATTGGTCAACATGTTGCCCCCAGGATCTGGCATCAGGCTAGCCCCGTATGACGCGTCTCCACAGCCTAGAACAGAAAGATCTGAAAGATCTTTGTTTGTTGGCCAAGCGCTCAATCTCCTCAAAGTTGAGGGGGGTAAAATCGGGGGTGTCGTCATCTGTAGTGTCAGCTGTTGATAGTGCACCTGAACGGTGCTCTTGGTTGCTTCATCAACTTGATGTTTAACAAAGGCAGTCATTTTGCGGAAAGCCCAAGGGCCAAAAGAAATAAGCAGCATGAAGCCAATGAAGGGTCCCAATAAAGTTGGGAGCAAGGTACTAACCCATGGAGTGGTAGAAAACCAATTTTGATACCAACTTTCACTTCTGTCTATTTCATTCTGTCTTTCCTCTAGGCTTTTTTCAATCCTTTTGATGCTATCTCTAACTAGGATAGTTTGATCTTTAAATACACAACATTCTTTCTTTAAAGCAACACAAACTCCCCCTTCTTTCAAAAAGGCAAGGTCTAAGCCACGACGGTTTTGCAACACCTTCATAAAAGGGGGGAACAGGGGAATAACAAATCCAACATTGTTCATACCCAGGGTTGGTAAGGGCAAGGGCCGAGGCATTCATCATATCAAGGATAGCTTGGGCATTGGAGGAAGGGCCAGAGGGGAGGGTGAGTTGCAGGTTGGAGGATGTCTGGGCGGAGGCTTTGACTATGACGAGGATGAGCTGCGAAGAGGAGAGGGGTCCGGAGGACAGTGTGGGCTGGAAGGGGGGGGGGGAAGCAGGCTGAGCCCTGAAGAGCTTGGGGCATAGGAGAGGTTGAGCTGACATAGCCAGTGTGTCCTGGGGAATGGGTGAATGGGCCAGGTCGTGGCAAAAATTGAGTGGGGGTGGCTTACTATTCCTCAGGACCCATGGCGAGGGCACAAAGGGTTACTTCCAGGATGGGTCAGGGGGTGGAGTGGGATGAGTGGGAGGGGAGTTGGCTATGTCACCAGCAAAGGGGGAAGGGAAGGAACCAGAGGTGTTGTCATCGTCTTGCAAGGGAGAGTAAGGTGGAGCAGACAAATTGCAACGGAGGTTGTTAGTGGCAGTGGTGGGCATCCAGGGCAGCCAGGCAGAGTCAAATTCAGCATTGTCACAGGTGGATTTAGTCTGAAACAGGTCCGCAGGAATGGCAGGCTAACAGGAGGGGTGACAGGCTCTTTTGAAGTGGATGAAGACAGGACTGCGGGAAGCTGCAGGAAGTCTATAAGAAAACAGCTTGGCAGGAGGCAAAATGGTTATTTTTGAATGCCACGGGAATGCCTCCTGACTTTTGCCAGACTTTAGCATTCAAAAAAATTTTATAATTAACAATCGCCAATTTTTCAAAAACTTTTAAACTGAACCTAAATGATTTTTCTTAAACTTCGTAGTTATTATTTTAAAGCTAGATGCTATTCTTTTTAGCCACAATTTCATATTCTATAGGCCTTAACTTACACATAGCGGGAGAGCTGGGTGATTGCAAAGTCCAGAAGTTCTCCAGGGAAAAGTTATCCCCGATGGCCATTGAGAAATCCCCTGCACTTTCTGCCATGCTGTCAGAAAGACAAAGCTAGCTTAACACATAATTCTCAGCGGGATGTTACAGTTTGTTAGATGACCAGACTGAGCCAGGTAAAAAAAAAATTAATTGAAATTTCAAAAATGGATAAGGCTTTAAAAATTATATTTATCATGAAATGCAAAAATAACAAATAAACAGAACAAAACAACACGAAACACAACATTGTGGCCACCTTCACTCATCATAACACACACACATGAACAGACAAAAGGATTGAATTAAAACTTGCATTAGAAAAATTGACAAGCGCTTCTAAAATATTTAGCCGGCATGTTTGTAAAAAAAAATTTCTTTTAATGTAGCTGGAGTGGAACTTTGCTGAAAATAAATTTTAAGGTTTAGATTTAACACAAAATATTTTTAAAACAATTCTAATTTGAGGTTTAAAGCATGAAGTAAAATGTTAGAAGTTAAAAAAATTTGTTAGGTAAAATGGTTAATGAGCACTGTAGAAGGAGTCTCCACTTTGAAGTATGATATTATTTGCTGTAAATGAACAGGTTTTTTATAAATTGGTTTCACAGTAGAATAGTAAGACAGCTGTAATAAAGTGTCAAAATTTTTATGATCAAACACAAGAGCATGAACTATGATTATTAAAGGTATAAAAAACTGACTTTAAAAAACAAACAACTGTTTTTACTTTGAAGACTTTAAGTGGATAATTTGTAAAAAATATTATATACCAAATTAACAAAATGTTTAGACATTATAAAATATAGTTAAAGACATGTGATGCATTTCCACACCTAGAGCTTAAGACTAAAATTATATTTAATGCTAGTTAATTTGCTTTTATAATATTACTCATAAAATTAAATATGTACATTTTTTCATAAGACCAGATTTCTTTACTTTAGCACAAATATACAAATTTGTATAATGTGCTGATTTTCTGAATACACTTAAAAGGCTAGTTTTTTTTTTCTTCAAAGCAGAGGTAAAGAACAACCATTGCTATAGCACAAAATTAAAACCAAGGGTACTATAAGGCACACCTAGGTGTTCACAGTGCATTAAATTAACTATATTGTTTAAAAAGGCTAACCACATTATTTTTCACATAATTTTTTAAATACCTTAAAAATTAAAATAAATTTTCTAATAGAAATATAAAAGACTCAAATTTTAATACTTGTGTGTCCGTTTAAATTTTAAAACACAAAAAGGTTTTTCTTTTACTGATAATTTGTTATTACAAGTAACAGAATTATGACCTTGCTCTAAAATTTCTGAGAGGCATGAACAAAGGGGGTTTATTGCGCTTATCTTTCTGTTGCTTTTTTATTCCTGGAACCTTTTAACCCTTACAGACCTGAATTTAACCTTTACAGACCTGAATTTAGAAAGTTTCCTAATTTTCAACATTTTAATAATTACTTTACAACACCCAATGCACAAAACTTAATTACACAAATGATTTTTGAAAAGGCACACGTATGCCGCATAATAATTCTCACTATAAATTCCACATAAACAGTTCCTGAATCTTTTTACTTCTACCCCCGCCACTCTCTGCCATATTTAGCAGAGCAATCAAACTTGTATCCACAAAGACACACACAGGCTAGCATTATTTCTGCTGAACTTAAGCCAATTTTACCAACTTTAAGAGAGAAGTGATATTTTTTCTCCAAAATTTTTGTCTGCATTTTGACTGCACAGAAATTATCTGTCTCATATACAGGTATAGAATATGCCACATATACACTACCTCTGCATAGATTAAAGGGCTTATTATGACATTTTTGAACACCTTTAAAACCTTCTAATTTTACCAATGGCGATGCGAGGGGCAGTAACAGTAAACCACGGACATACGTCGTGGAGGAGTGCAAAAAATTCACATAAATCCTTTTTGAAACCTCTATGTGTCTGGCCTTAAGCTCAGAATGAATATCTGTGATGAATTTAGCTTCAGTACTTAATGCTTCTCCCATAGTTAGAGAATATATAGGGCTCCAAGGGCCAATTGAGGAGCTGATGGGTCGGCAATTGATGTGCACGTGCAAATGAAGGCTAACTACTACCCAGCGTCAACCCTGATGGGGTCTTACCCGACGTCTTATGGGCAAGCTCCGGACTCGCTGCCTCCGCCGACCGGTGAAGGCTGAAAGTTCGAGACACTAGCGTTTGGGCGCCACTTGAAAATGCCCTTGGAAGTTTCCCCTAAGGGGAGAGAATTCCAGCCAGCAGTTTCTCTCAACCCAGGGAACAGCCAGAGGACATCTCCAAATTATTCGCAAATGGCCTGAATCACCCAGCACCTACAAACCGAATTAGGAGAGGTTAATAAGAAAGACTCAAGATGACAGTTGCCATTCAAGAGTGTTTATTCAGGAAAAAGCTGGGTCTTTTATCCCCTAGCAATTAGGGGAGGTCTCACGAAAAGCAGGAAGCATCACTTAGCCAATCACATTTGGCCAGGTACGTACAAAATATCCAATGATAACATTTCTTCCTCACAAGGCAAATACGGCTAACCTGTTTTTCTGGGGTACAAGGCAGGAAGCTGGATTGCAACAGTGGGGGAGGAACAGATCATAGGACTTCCTTATCTAAGCAGGACATCTGGTTTCAGTTACAGGAACTAGCTTCAAAAGGCAAATGTTATAAACAAATTTAAGGTCAAAGGGGGAGTGGAGAAACATAGCAATACATTGTAAAGATGTTTTTTTCAGAAGTAGAAGAGGGTTCAAGTCCCCAGGGCAAATACGAAATGGAACATGAGTTCCTGTTGCAAGGGCCAAATTTAAACATGCTGCTTTTCCTGTTAGCTCAGGGGCAAAAATCCGCAACTGCCAGCAAAGCAAGAGGATGGCTGGTGGGTGTAAGCTTCTTCACAGAAATGGTGGGTACTTGGTCGCCCACAGGTAAATGTTCAACTATATACATACTTAGCACAGCAACAGGGAGAGTCTTTTTTTTTTTTTTTGGTTTTGGGGCCACACCCGGCGGTGCTCAGGGGTTACTTCTGGCTGTCTGCTCAGAAATAGCTCCTGGCAGGCACGGGGGACCATATGGGACACCGGGATTCGAACCAACCACTTTTGGTCCTGGATCGGCTGCTTGAAAGGCAAACGCCGCTGTGCTATCTCTCCGGGCCCGAGTCTCTTTTTTTTTATTTTTAGTTTTTGGGTCACACCCTGTGGCACTCAGGAATCACTTCTGATTCTATGCTGAAAAATCATTCCTGGCAGGCTCCAGGGACCATATGGGATGCTGGGATCGAACCACCATCTGTCCTAGATTGGCTAGGTGCAAGGCAAACGTCCTAACGTCCTATGGCTGTGTGATCTCTCTGGTCCTTACACGTAGATTCTTAATTAAGGCAAATAAATGTTTAAAACTATTTTTCGCAGTTATTACTTACCTTAAGAAATACCACCCTTACTTTTCAAGGAAGTGATCTCTCTTTGTTGTCTTTTCTCAGCCATGCATGCTGGGACAACTCTCAGAGGACCTTCTGACTTTAATTTTCCTTAAATATGGGGGCAGTATTACACCAAAGAAAATATTAACAAAACAATTATACAAAATTGAGATTAAAGAAAGAACATTACATCAATTGTATGATTTTGTAATATTACAAATGATATTGAGGGAGAGGACCATACAAGTTACCTGGCCTTATACATCGCTATAAAAAACTGATGGATATAATTGTGCCAACCTAAATTACTTTCAGGAATAGAACCTCATACATTTTGAATGGAAGAGTAGTAAATATGTTCTTCATATTACATAACATAGCCAAATATGATCATTGATAATCATGGCCAGTTATACTACCTTTAAAGAAACTTCATATAAACAAATATATCATGAATGGGACACATATACCTGAGGGCATCAAATGGGCTATTAAGGAAAATATAGGGAATTCCGAATTCTGTCTTATGTCTTTAATTTTTTGTCTTCCATTTTTTCTTTACTTATCCTTCCATCTCGCCCTTCTCCTCTGTATTTTTTGCTTCAACGTATCATTTTTCTTTTAAAATGTTACATTTGAAAAATAAACTTGGTTCATTTTCTTGGGGAATGGTGGGGTTTGAAGCTCACACTCTGCAGTGCTTACAGATTATGCTTACACATTGTGTGTACAGGAATCCCTCATGGAATTAGGGATAATTTGTGGTTCCTGGGATAGAGCTAGGGTTGGCCATATTGACTATGTATAGCATTTTAATTCCTGAAGTACACATATCAAGTAGACTGTTCAATTTTATAATTAAAGAAAATTTGCAAAGACAGCATAGATATTTTTATATTTGTCATACTCAGTTTCTCCAAGTGATTTGTATGCATGCACACACATATATATATTTCTTTAAATATATAAGAATTCATATATTTGTATCTATTCAGACAGTAAAACATTTAGTCTTAGAGAATCTATGCAACTTCAGAATTACTTAGAACAACACTTTACCCAGCCCTACTCGTCACTGAAGGATCATAATTCATTTGTAAAATAGTTAGTTTGCATTATTTCCTAGGACCTCCAGACTTCTGTGGTAGTAGATGGCATTGAACCACATTCAGAAATGCTCAGGGATTACTCCTGATTCAATTCTTAGGATCGCTTTTGGAAGTACTTGAGGATCATATGAGGTGACATCCCTCAAACTGGGGATGGCCAAAGGCATGGTAAGTGCCTTGACCCGTGTTCTCTAGTCTCCCCCAATCGTTAAAATGACACTTATTTCTTCATATATGTATATGCACTTAACACATACATGACTATTAAATTTACTTATTTCTTGTGTAAATGTTAATGGTGATTATTTGAATCTTTAAAAAATATCAATCTATTGAATATACTTTATCAAGAATGACAATATAATTATGCAGGACATAATTGTTGTTTCATGCCTAAGGGGATAATAATTATGGCTATTCTAGTTTCATGTTGTTTTGTATCTTCTCCTTTTCCTATATTAGACTAACTAGATATTTATCAGTATCACCGACCTTTGAAAATAATCAGCTTTGTTCTTACTGGCTTTCTCTGTTCTTTGTATTTTCAATTTTAATTTTTATTCTCTAAGTTATACTTTTTCTTCTTATTGTAGGCTATATATTACACCTTTACCTGTATTCTAAAATGGAAATTTAGGTTATAGATTTTAAGCAACAACTTTTTAAATATAAAAACTTGGGACTTGAGTCATAGTGCAGCAGTAGGGGGCAACTGACGTAGGATAGACCTAGTTAGATCTCCCAGCATCCTGTAAGGTCCACCAAGTCAGGAGCTATTTCTGAGCACATAGCCAGCAGTAAGCCCTGGACAACACAGTAAGTGGTCCAAAAAAGAAAAACAAACAAAAAATATAAAAATTTAATATTGAAAATTATTTTCATCTTGCTTCACACACTGATAATTTGTATTTTCTTTTGAAGCTCCCACTGATCTTTACAAACACATTGCTAATCTCTATCTAGATTTTTTATTTTGTACATTGGTTAGTGGCTTTCTAATTAAAGAATAATATATATGAATATGTTTACATGATTTGTGTGTTGAAAGACATATTAATTATAAAGTCCTTGATGGTGGGATGGATGGATGGAGGGGACTTTCTCTGCAGACCCAGGCCACACGCCTGCAGACACGGGACATGCTCCTGCAACACCATCCAGCTGGCTGAGTCTTCAGGTTTCAGGGTAAAGTTGAGGAAATGATCCATAGACAGTAAGGTTTCAGGAGACATTCGCTTTACTAAGGCCCTAGCCACCATGTGTGGCTCTTAAACTTTTAACCTTTTAAGCCTGCTCCATAAGTAGCCCTGCATTCAAACCTATCTCTACCAGCCACCTCTCTTGCTGAATACCTCTCTCCCACCTCCCATTGAATCTCCCCTTCTATTGTACTAGTGAGCAAAACAGGAAGCCAAAGACCATTCCCAGATGTGGGGAGGTCTGCCTCTCTAGGTGAGCAAAACAGGAAGTTGGGGAGGGAAGTAACATCTGTTCTTCAAGTTGTCTTTTTTTTCTTTCTTTCTTTCTTTTCTTTCTTTCATTTCTTCTTGTTCTTTCCTTTCTTCTTTCACTTTCTTCTTTCTTTTCTTCTGTCCTTTCTTTTCCTTCTTTCTTTCCCTTCTTTCTTTTTCATCTTTCTTCTTTCTCTTCTTTCTTTCCCTTCTTTCTTTTTCATCTTTCTTCTTTCTCTTCTTTCTTTCCTCTTTATCTTTCTCTCTCTTTCTCTTTCTTTCTTTCTTTCTTTCTTTCTTTCTTTCTTTCTTTCTTTCTTTCTTTCTTTCTTTCTTTCTTTCTTTCTTTCTTTCTTTCATTCCTTCCTTCCTTCCTTCTTTCTTCTTTCTTTCTTTCTTTCTTTCTTTCTTTCTTTCTTTCTTTCTTTCTTTCTTTCTTTCTTTCTTTCTTTCTTTCTTTCTTTCTTTCTTTCTTTCTTTCTTTCTTTCTTTCTTTCTTCCTTCCTTCCTTCCTTTCTTCCTTCCTTCCTTCCTACCTTTCTTCCTTCCTTCCTTTCTTCCTTCCTCCCTTTCTTCCTTCCTTCCTTCCTCCCTCCCTCTCTCCCTCCCTCCTCCCTCTCTCCCTCCCTCCTCCCTTTCTCCCTCCCTCCCTCCCTCCCTCCCTCCTTCCTTCCTTCCTCCCTTCCCTCCTTCCTTCCTTCCTTCCTTCCTTCCTTCCTTCCTTCCTTCCTTCCTTCCTTCCTTCCTTCCTTCCTTCCTTCCTTCCTTTCTTTCTTTCTTTCTTTTTCTTTCTTTCTTTTTCTTTCTTTCTTTTACCTTTATTTCTTTCTTTGCTTTGGATTTCTCCTTTAGTCAGGATTTACTTCTGGTTTTTATGCTCAGATATCACTATTGGTGAAGCTTCGGGAGCCATAATCAATGCTCGAGATCAAAGCTAGATCCTGCAAATGCAAATGCATTTTACCTTCTCACTATACCTACTAAAGTTTCCTACCCATGCCCTAACCATGTTTCTCAATTGCCACAGATTTTCTATTGAGGAAATTCATTGAAAATATATGATTTATTTTAATTAATATTCCTTATGATCTTGATAATACTATATTTTTTGCCTCTTTCTTATAGTATATAATGAATATTAATTAAATCTAGTTTGAATAAAATGACATGCAGGTAAACTATGTCTTCATTTATTTAATTTTCATACTATATTTCATATAATTTCATATATTATTATTTTCATATTATATGTCTTCATATTATATTATTTATTTTCCTTACTGATATTCTTCCTAATCAAAGCCAATTAATTGTAAAAGGAGGTTGAATTCTTCAACTATATAAGTGGATTTAGGTGTTTTTCCTTGCATTTCCATTGATTGTCTGTTGCCATATATACATTGATGTTTTATTGCTAGTATATAGAAAAAACATTTTCTAATAAATTGATTGTTTTATTTTTCATTTAAATATTAGAGCTTTGACATATCATTGACATAGTATTGCATATTTAAGATGTACAGAATTATAATTCTATATATGAATACAGTGTATCTCCACAAAAGGCAATTTTCCATCCAAAGTTCAAACATAATAGAACAAGAGATTATTTTTCTTATTGTTCAGGAAAATTCAATAATTTGGGGACTTTGAATCAGGAAATATATATGGGGTGAGGCCAGAGTGATAGTGCAGAGGTAGGGCATTTGCCTTGCATGCAGCCAACACATATTGGTTAGATCCCAATATAGTCACAAAAACACCACAAGGATTGATCCCTGAGTGGAGAGACAGGAGTGAGCTCTAAACACACTGGGTGTAGTTCAAAATCCAAAACACACACACACAACCCAAATATATATGAGAAAAATAATTTATAAGCAACATGTAGTCAATTACGTGTTGTTTATAAATCACAAAAAGATATATTTGTCATTGGAATTAACTAGGCAACTACATATTGCTTATAAATCACAATAAGAAATATTTTTTATATTATGTCACATCTTTTGTTTTGTTTTCTTTTTAGAGGGAGAGGGAGAGAGAGAGAGATTGGTTTTTGGGTTATACCCAGCAGTACTCAGGGTTAATCCTGCCTCAGAGATTTCTCCTAGCAGGCTGAGAGGACCATATGGGATGCTGGGATTCGAACCTCTGAACTTCTGTATGCAAGGCAAACGCCTTATCTCCATGTTATCTCTCCAGCTTCCCTTGTCATACCTTTTATTATTTTACCTTTATACTCTGTCTCAGTGACATTTAATATTAATTAGACATTATTGACGTTAATATTAACTTTATTCTGTTTATTGAGGTTTTGATATTTTTACATGAACATCTTTTAGCTTGTATACTAAAAAAGTAATTTTGTATGGAGTTCATCATCCCTTACTCTACGATTTTGTAGTTAACTTTTTTTTTGTTTTTAGCAGCTAATGTCTATATATTTTATTCTGAACATTTTTTGCAACTTAATTTTATTGTCCTCTTCTTTCATAGAAGTCCAAGTCTTTGTTTTGTGCCTTTTATAAACTTGTTGATATCCATAAATATACATTTAATCAATAAGCCCCTTATGTTTGTCCATGCTCATGTGTTCTGGAATTTTGTAAGTTCAGCTAGTCTTTTCTGAGGGAAGCTCTTGTGGATTGCATTGGGGTAATGTTCATGCAGAAGATAAATTTTTCATATTCTTAACATCTCACAAGGAACATTAACATAAATCCAATTTAATTCTTGACTATGGGCTTTTATACAGTTTAAATTGTGGACTGAAACCTGTAAATTTACAGTTTGACTGAAACACTTTGGACCGAAAGCCAAAGCTATAGATTTCAGTATCTTATGTCCAACTTGAACATCTGTGTTTTTTCATTATCTGTGATGATAAGTATTTGTATTCTTGTTTGTTTCAACTATCTACCTGAATAGCAAAACTTAAGCATCTAAGCAACAACAAAATTCAATAATTTTCCATAGAACCAACTCAATGACTTAACTATTGAGCATATGAGCATATCCTTGACATATTACATGTGCACCTGAATCATAATTTAAAACCTTATTTACAAGGACTTAGAATGCTTCCCCTTTTGTATTCTAATAAATATAATTGCTTAAAACATCCTTTAATGTCTTTAGTTTTGTGGGTATTGTTCATCAGGGAGTGTAAATAATTAAATATTGGTCTTTAGTTCACACAATTTTTCCCCAGAATCATTCACAAAATTGGGAAGACATATACCTAAAATAAACCAGGTTGGGATTATACATAAGTAAAACCACTCTAGAAAACTATTCAAGAAATATTTTGAGAGAAAAGTTTAAAACTATAGCAATTAAAAAATTGAATCATATTGTCTGCATAAACTATAGCAGATACGCCTTTTTTTAAAGAAAAAGTGGAAGTTATTGAACTAGAGGACATAGTGAAGGGGTGTGTGTGTAGAGTAGTGAAGGGAGAATGCCTGAAACCTACTGGTGAACTAAGTGTAGGAAGTTTTCTCAAGAAATAAGAATATGAGTTTTTTATGTAATAATAATATGGGTTTCAATGTGTTCAAAAGGAACAAAAACAACAAAGCCATCTTGGGAGTAGCATAGAATCTTATATTCTGAAGTTTTTACTTTACATCTACTTACAATTGAACATAGGGTGGATCCGGACTCCTCACACTCCTGCACTTGGTTTGCTTCCAACAATAGGCCAGAGGAAAAAAAAGGGACACAGATTAAGGAACTGCAAATTTCCACCAGAAGAGGGGAAAAATTGCCAAGAATTTCTCTGAGAAACAGGAGTATGGTGATGATGTCCATGGAAGACTTTACAGTTCAGAGCTCAGAAACAGCAGAAAGAACAAGGAGAATCAAACATACATAATTATCAAAACAGACCCAGAAATCTTGAAAAACTAAAGTGCTTGTCCATAATAAAACATTGGACAGTCAATTACATGTACATTGTGTAAGAATGAGTCAGAAAACAAATCAAACTAATTTAAGAAAAAGAAGTCCAAGGGACAGTAATTCTCTTGTCAGGTACAATAGAAGGGGATGAGTTTTCCACAGTCCCAAGCCAGAAGGTGCTCCCTCAGTGGTCTCCGTCAACCTACCATTTCCTGCCTTTGATTACTATCTTCAATTTAATTCTACCACACTGCAACAAGCCTCCATCTTGACCTTCAGAGTCCTTGGACAAGGTCATACTATCTCCTCTGTCAGTTAAGAGAGTAGTAGACTGAAACTATGCAAAAGGAAATAAAATCAGTCAAAGGGAATGATAACCACTCTCATAAACTTTCCTCAGCTGCCTTCTAGGTACCATTGGACCTACCTCTGTCCTAGCTATAAATCATTCAGTGCCCAGTGAGGAACCAACTACAAGTTGCTCTAGGTCACAAGGGTTACTGTCCTAGCCAAATTATTGCATTTTTTCCCAATAATCTCTCTAAAGCAGAAACTTTTCTCAGGCTACTACAATGCTTCTCAAATAGTGGGGCGTGCCCCCAAGGGGGTTTCGAGGCTCCGTAAAGGGGGGCGCATTTGACCTGGGCAATCACTATCATAACAAGCTAAACCCCATGTTTATGTCTCTGTATGTCTCTGGAGCTGAGAGTTACCTAGTCAAACCTCTCTTCAAAAAGCTATGCATTGCAAAACGTGCTCTTTGTAGCCACTCATCCAGACATCACCTCTGATTAAAAAATCAGTTCAAATTATTATATATATTTTTGTTTTGCAGGTTATAGTTTTATTTAATAAAGATATTTTTTACAGTTGCATGGGGGGCACGAAAATGTTTTTTCTTCCTGGGGGCCATGACAGAAATAATTGAGAAGCACTGAGTTAATGTCAAGGGTGATTCTGAAGGAGGAATGTGAAGTGTCATAAAGGGCATTTGATGTCATTTGATGTGTGATGTGATACACAGTGATGTCACAAAGGACACATCTATATAAAGCAGGAACGGGTCAGCTTTTGCTCGTCCGACTTCGCTCTTTGGCTACGAGGACTTCTAGACAGTATGTCGAGAAAACTTCCCAAAATCCCGAACCCTGTAAACCCTAGAGGTCGTGTTGTCCGACTTCTCTCTCCCCTTCCCTTTCTTCGTCCCACTTCCCCCAAAATCTTACCTCCCATCTCTCCTGCCAATTCAAAACCTTAGCCCCCTCCCCAGACTCCTCCCCCCCAGCCCCATCCCCCTCGTCCTCCCCATCCTCCTCCCCATCCTCCCTCAACTCCTCGAAGTTGCCCCACTCCCATCCCCCCTCCATGTTTCCGAGGAATTGGGAAATATTCTTCCTTGGTACCTGTTCATGTGTCTCAGAAACTCTCTTCAAGTATGGTCCATCGTCCAACCGCTTCTTCCAAATTCCCATCCATTTTCCCAAAAACACCTCCCCAAGTCCTGACACCTCTACCCCTATTCCCAGACCACCACCACCCCAGAATTCTCAAACCTCTGAACCACCATCTCAGAGACCCATGTCCTCACTTTCTAAACCAAATTCCCAAAACCCCACTGCATTCCTACAACCCAGACCACCCCCAGGGCGTCCTACATCCACCACCATACGCCGCACTAAGAGAGTCACTCATCTCCCATCACTTGAGATACCTTTCCAGGAGTGGCAGAAGGCTAAGAAACCTCAGCCACCCCCTCCCCCTTAGACACCCTCGCTCCTCATCCCCCCTCCCTCCAATCCCCCCACCACGCTGCTGGTGTCTGCTACTCAGTCCGCAACAAAGTAAGTCAATCTGTAGACTGGAGTAATGGGTTAACCACTAGAGAAACAAATGGTTGGTTGTAGTTTAGTCTGGCCAAGTCTTAGGCTAGGAGCCAAGACTTTATTAAGCTGGTGGGTCAGTTAGGTATTTATCAATGCAAAGCAAGTTGAGGATACCATCCCAGAGTACCAACTGCACTTGAGCCCCTTTGTCATGACCATAAAGGACACTTAAACTACAGGATGAGATCACTGGATTTAGAGAAAGCAAGTCCAGGCCAGCTCTCTACCCTAACTGCACTGTTTCATTATTTTGGCAGAGTTTCTACCTTTTTTCTTTTTTTTTTTTTGTTATTAAAATAGTCGGATTTTTAATCTAGTTTAATAGTTATATGTATGGTATTTATATTTAAAAAGATTATTAATGTATTGCTTTCATTGTTTTATTCTATATGCCAGGTTTTTTATTTTTCTAGATTTTTCCCAGAATTTCCCCAGAATTTTAGTGAATCTCTGTCAAAATTTTCCTTTTTATTTAAAAATTCATTTTTGGGTGGGCAGAGCCATAGCACAGTGCTAGGGCATTAGCCTTTCAAGTAACCAATCCCGAAAGACTCAGGTTCAATTTATGGCATCCCACATTGTCCCCTGAGCCTGCCAGGAGGGATTTCTGAGTGCAGATCCAGAAGGAACCCCTGAGCGCCACTGGATGTAACCCATCAAAAAAAAAAAAAAAAAAGAACAAAAAAAGTTTCTTCCTTATATTTAATTCAGCATTTACTTTCTTTGGACCAACTTCTTCTGATAGTCTAATAAGGCATATTTTATACCTTCTGAAATTTTTCTGTTGCTTATGAATGTCATCTTTTTTTATTTTACTTGTTTTCAATTATTTTGGGTTTTTTAATTCCAGGAATCATATCAACTTATACTAAAGAACATTGGGACTTTTATTTTTGTTCTATATAATAATGACATTACCAAGTGCATCTATTACATCATTTATATGTTCTAGAACTTAACATTCATTTTGGAGTATTTCTTAGAATTATTACCTCTTCCTGAGTACCCATATATTCTTATATGCTGTTTGGTTTTCTTGTTGTTAAACCTTAAGATATGTATCACTTTTGGTTTAAATTCCCTCTCTGATTATTATAATATTTTTGACATATCTGAGTTCGTTTATGATGCTTGCTTTGATTCTTAAAACTTCTATATTTTCTTATGTTTTTGTGTACCTATTAATATATTTTATATTTTAATTCATATAGTGACTTAAATGATAGATGATAAAGTAAATGGACATTAAAGTTTTGGGTGATTTAAAATTTGTTAAATGTAGGGTCTGAACTGGTAGAACAGTAGGTAGGTAAGGCATTTGCCTTGATTGGCCTGGGTTTGATCCCCCGGTGTCCCATATGGTCCCCCGAGCCAGTGTGATTTCTGAGTAGATAGCCAGGAGTAACCCCTGAGTGTCACTGGAAGTGGCCCAAAAACTAAAAAATAATAAAAATAAGTTGTTAAATGTTGCTGCAAGATCCCAGAGATTTAAAATGATTTTTTTCATTTTATGTTTGTGTTTTGAGGTTCCCAAAGATATCTTCTTAGAGTCCTATAATTTTCCATCTACAAAGTACTATTTTATAATAAACCACTGTTGAAATAATAGCATTATAGTTGAGGGCCTATCAGTTCATCATTGTGTTTCAATCTTTTAAAGTTATCCTATATTACTTTACAATTACTTTATATTTTCTTCACAAATATTTCTTTACATCTTTTCTATGCTTTAACCATAGAAAGTTTATTATTGGAAATGGTTGTTTCTCTGATTGAGTGCTCAGTAAAGTCATTTTCACTGATAAGGTAATTGTAATAAGGTTGTTCTGTGCACATTTAAAATAGTTCTTTTCCCATTCTTGCCACAAACCTGAGATAATTTGTCTTCGTGATTTGTCATAAAGATGCCATTTCTAAAATCGATGAAATTGTGTGATCCCTTTTTCTTAAAACTATGCCATTTGTTTACATTAGTATTTATCTTTGCTAATGAAATATCAGACATTTTTTAAATTAATATATTTATTTAAGGATCGTGATTAAAAAAACATATTTTTTTGGATTTTAATCATAGAAGTGAACCCTTTTTAAGACTACATCACTCAAATTCTCATTCTCATTTTAGTCCATACAAAGATTCCAGTGACTACTGAATGTCCACTTTAGTGTATTATCTATTGATGGTATCAACAGATTCTGTTGTTGGTATCCTGATCCTGGTTATGATTCCTAAATTCATTTCTTTATTCAGAGTTAAAGCTTTACTTTCAATTTTAACTCTAGGTATAAGAATAATTGATTTTCAACTTTCTATTTTAAGACAATTTCCAACTGACTATTTCCCACATCGATATTTGAAAAAGCACACTAGAGCTCTGAAAATACAATTGAACTAGTGTTTGTGGAATATTAGTTTGAAAGAAAGCCAAATCATTAGTTATTTTAATGTTCCCTCAAGTGTCAACCAACTCTTGATTAAATAGCAGTTATTTAAAATCGAATCTTAAATGAAATTTAACCACTAAATTGAAGACTGTTATCACAAAAACTGTGATAGAAAGAAGTAAAAAAACATTAGAAACAAATATTGATCATTTTAATTCAATGACCCAAATTATTTAATTGAAAGCATCATTATAATAGAACAATAGTTAACTCATTTGAATGGAAAAAATGTAAAATTCATGATCTAATATGAAAATCATGAATGGTAGGACAAGTTAGAATTTGGCTCTATTTGAGAGACTTTTGTTGGGAATTTCTAATGAATCCAAAAGCTTTCAGGATCAAAATTTGTATTAAAATAGAGGAAGAGAACTAAAGTATCAGAAAACATATATTCTTATATGTTTTATATATACTGTAAAATATTTTCACATATATGAAATGATGACTTTTAGTGATTTAGCAATCACTAAGAAAAAAAATGGATATTGTAGAGCCTCCTGGTGAACCTGGCCCGTTAAACCACTATGCTAGAGATGAATAGTCTTGCCTCTTTGCTTTGCACAGATATTTCTTATGTTTCTATAGTCTAGGGTTAGGTCTGAGTTTGTCTTCTAATTTGGTTATGAGCTGCTCAATGTTGGGAATGGTAAAAAAAAAAAAGACTAGATGTTTTAGAATGTTAGAAGTAGATATTTAGGATGTTGATTATATGTCAGCAAAATGCACATTTAACAAACTTTTATTCAATGTATGTCTATAATAAAAAGGTTAATAAATAAGAATTGCTATAATATCATTTCATTGTGTTTTTGATAGTTATTATTCTTGGCTGTTGAAACTAACAACCTTTTCCATACGAACGTGGTTTCAACAGCCAAGATAATAATGATAAAAAACGCAATGAAATATATGTATATATCTATATATATTACCTCAAAGTTTTCATTGGTGTCTCTATCATATGAAAACTCATAACCCAAAGCAACCCAAAAGTTAAAAGCTGCAAAAATATTAACTAATAGATCTTATTAGACATGGCAGTAGACTAAAACTGGAAAGCCATGCAAAGTATCAGGAAAATTCTCCAAGTAAGTGTTTTCAATAATTCTGAGAATGTTTATGTTCATTAGTATTAGTATAATTAATATTTAAAATTTTAATATTTATGAATAAAACATACTGTGATTGTTTGGAGGCTGTCAGTCAGAGTGTTCAATGAATGCAGACTGAAATGAGAAGACTAACTCAAGATTCTAAAGTGAAGTAAGTATCCTCTCAAATGAACCTTAGCTAATCACAGAAAATATCAGCAGGATGCTGACTCACTGTGTAAGAAATGGGATGCAAATGCTATTGATTTTATTCTCTTGATGAAATTCCTAATGCAGAAGTGACCAGAAATTCTAGTAAATCTTTGATACCTGGTCATACTGTTACAGGCCCTCACCTCACAATGTATCCTTTACCTCAATTCTGTGCATGTGATTTTCCACAGTACTCAAAAGCGGAAAATAATCCTGTGACTACTTTGGAGAAGATGGAGTCAAGTTTTGCTGGCCCCTAGTCATTCCTAGATGACGTTTCACCTGACAGAGGGAGCCAATCTGTCAAACATCACAGGTATAGGAAGCTCAACATGGTGGAAGTGGGTGTGTTCACACTATGTACAATGATACATAGTGCATTTCAAGAGATGACAATATTCTTAGGAAAAATGATTGATTTTGCTTATACTTCTCCCTGGGACAGGTGCTCAAGCAGATATTAGCAGGACATTTAAATATATCATTAGGTAGGGGCGGAGCAGTGGCGCAAAGTGGTAAGGCGTCTGCCTTGCCCACAGTAGCCTAGAAAGGACCACGGTTCAATTCTCCGGGTGTCCCATATGGTCCCTTATGATTTCTCAACACATACCCAGGAATAATCCTGGAGCATCACCAGGTGTGGCCCCAAAATCAATATATATATTAAATTTGTATATATATATTATATATATCATTAGGTAAAAATAACACTACAAGAACTCTAAAGATCTATTAACAACACCCATCAAAGCTGTAGACACATACCAATAATGGAAGCAATGATTACAGTTAGGAAAATGATTAAAACATGGTTTTACTTAGTTTGCCAATCTCTGCCTGCAAAGTCAAAGATAATACCTGACATGATAAGCTCCATAACTTCCAACCCGTGTTGGATACTATCTAAAAAAAGAAACCTGGCAAAACCTGGCAAAATATGGTGGAGTCTATCAGATCTGGAGCGCAAATGGACTAACTGCAATCTTAAATAACCACCTTTGGGGTTACTGCAAAGATCAATGCTCAGATATTGTCTATTGATAAGTGTTGATTTTCTCTCATCCAGCAAGAATCTCTCCTCTAACATCAGTCCAGGACAACTTAGCAGTATGCTCCACAAAAACACTTTCAGGTCTCCCCCCTCACCTTGAAGTAGGTTGAGTGGAATTGTGGGCGCAGAATATCAACAACTTGAGGAATCAAAGATTCCAGACCAGGATGTAATACCATGTCAAAGGTAGGTCTTGAAAGTATTGAATTTAAGGAAGTTACATATACGTTAGCTTTTCATGAATTTATTGTGCTTTGGATTTTATTTGCTGATTTCATTATAGTTTTTAGATTTATGATTATTCCCATCTTAACTTAATAAATTATAGACTAGGCTAAAAGATGAGGGGCATAAGTAATGGGATATGTCTTTCTAAAAAGAAAGTAAGTATATAAAAATTATGTTATTATATAATTACTGAAACAGTATTTTTTAAACTATTGATTTGTAAAATAGCCATTTCTTTAGACGACACTAGTTCTGCTTCATGCTTATGTTTACAAAAATAACTGAATTCTCTAGTCAGTACTGTGGGTAATACACTAAAGAGTAACTTGTGCAAGTACTAGCTGCTTCATCTGTGCTTTCCTGAACAACTCTCAACTAATGCTGATCAAATTTTATTATGCTGAACTCATAAACTAGGTTGATACATGGTGTAGTAATAGATAAAGTATCATGACAACACAGTTGTTTTTTTTCCCTTGGCAGTAGAAAATGTGTCCCTTCTTCTGAGTTTATACAAACTCAGCTCAGGCTTATGGCTTACAGTGGAGATTAAAAAAATCAATTTACCATGCCTTTATCAGCTTCACTTCAACTGGTTAACCAAACATGACATACCTTACTTAATATACTGGAGTTCAAATTTTATCTTTTGTTTTTATGATTTGGGCGAATTTGTGAAAGGTTTCTAATCTGAGTTGAAATTTTCTCATTCAAATTTTAAACAATGTAATAATAGCTTTCCTGAGTGTTTTTACTGAGTATTATGGGAAACTAATATCTGTAATAAACTTACCTGACAATTAGTAAGCAGAGAATATGTAGTTACTATCACTGAAACAATTATAGCACTACTATTAATTTTCACAGCAAATTCCAGATATTTCAGAAATGTGTTCTCTCAGTCAAGCCATATTGTTGTTGTTTCTAGTATTTATATTTCCAGATTTAACCCAACGAAGTTTATGACTACTTTTTTTAGATGGTGTTTGTCTACTGTGTCAGAATGATGGCATGATTAAGAGATATATTATAATCTGACTTTATTCCTCTCTCTATATATATGTTAATAAGTGCTCTGTTAGATATCTTAGAAATGAAGAATCCCTGTGATTAGTCTTTATTATCTTAAATCAATTTCAAATGGACTGTAAAATGTATTTGGTACAGATATGGGAAACAGTTGCAAATTCAACACAATAACTACTTTGTCAAAATGTAAAGTGTAAGTCAAGAAGCGATTTACATTTTTTTTGCTTTATATCTGGAAAAAGATTTAAGTTTAAATACTTAATAACACTTTACAATTATCACTTCTTGTGAGAACACAAATTTACATTATTTGTAAATATATTCTTGGGGCAAATCAGAAGGTATGTGTTTGAGAAAGAGTGAGGTCAAGGCTGGAGCAGTAGTATAGTTGTTAAGACACTTTCTTTGCACACAGCCAAAAGAGATTGAATCTCTACCACCACATATCATTTCCTAATCCCTGCCAGGAATGTTTTCTGAGCACAGAGTCAGGAGCAAATCTTGAATACCTACCACTTCATGTGGCCTCAAAATATAAGGTGTTTTTGAGAATGAAAAGAAATAAGAAAAGAAAACAAATTTGGATTTCTTGTGAGTATTTGGGCCAGAGCAATAGTACCATGAATAAGGCACTTGCCTTGCACGTAGCCCAAACTGTATTTGATCTCCAGTACACCTTATGGTCTGCCAAGCCTTGCAAGGAGTGATCCTGAAGTGCAGAAGCAGGATTAAGCCCTTAGCACCACTGTATATGGTCCCAAATCAAACAAACACAATGTCGAAGATCTGGTGGAAATAGACTTTTTAAATACCTTATGAGGAGAGAGACAAAAATAAGAGTGAGAAACAGAGACAGAGATAGAGACAGAGAAAGAGATCTTGTCTAACAAGTGCTTCCTATTTTCTATTGGTACTTTTATTACTTTAATTCCTTATGTCCCAAATGAATGAGTTCTCTGAGTCTATGCCAGGTATAGATTTAATTAAAATATACATTCTTTATGTAGGCATTATGTACTCATATATTGGGTATGCATTCAGATATTAGGTACTTTTTAGATACTCAGCCTCTTTAGATACTCAGATATTCCCATTGCATGTTAAGACACTGCTTATCTTTTACCTAGGAAAAACTCTTGTGGTTGGATCATCCTATATTCTTCCAACTGACTGGACCAATATATTTATCCAGTGTGTGGTATGTAACTAATGTTGATAAGTAGTGGTTCTAAATATAAATCACTAGATGTGCAGCACCATGAATCTCTGGGAGCAATCTCATTCTAGTTCTTGAAAACAGCTATTTTCTACTTCTGACTATGTCTCTATGAAATGGGACTGGTACTGGAATTTAGTACCTAAACTGTTGCTTCTAATCTGGCATTAGCTGAATAGTGAGTGAGTGAATTTGTAAGGATTATCAGCCATCTGCTCTTTGTTCATAAGCATATGGGGGTCTGAGTCAGAGAGATAGTATAGTGGGGCAGGTGCTTGCCTTGCACATGATTCATACAGCTTCAATCTATGGTATCCCATATGGTCCCCAAAGCATGCCAGGAATATTCCTGAGTACATAACCAAGACTAATTCCTAAACATTGCCAGGTGTGGTACAACTTCCACACCCTAAAAAAAGTATGTGTGACCCCTCTTCAAGTTACGACTTCTCTACTTGGCTGTAAACTCAGCCCTGGTTTAACCCAGGATCTATCACTGTAAAGAAATAGGAAAGAAGAAATGATCTTTTGAAACGTTTTTTTCTGATTGATAGATCAAAGTAGCTCAGAGATTTCCATTTATTTATGTTGGGCTATTGAACTTAATATATAATTTTCTAGAACAAAGATGGAATCATAAATGATTACCATTTTTAATTAGAAGGGATCAAAGTATACAAAATACCTTTATCACTTAAATAATAACAGTATATCACTTGAACAATTCATCAGAATTATACAGTTGAACTCACAGAGAATAGCAGTTTAAATAGTTTAGATAGAACAATAGTCTTTTTGACTACATTCTTAACTATACTAGAAGAGAAATATGAACATAATCAAATGTACTGACTTGTAAATGGGATCTTTAATTTGCTCCAGAGAAAAATGCAAATTCCTTCATATTTAAGGTTTTAACCATTCATTCTAATGTCTTCCACACTGGGAGCTGATTCTTGATTTATTCTAGGGAAACACAAACTCCTTGTCCTGATCTTCAAACTATTATTAACTAATATAACTAATTGTATTAGATGTTCAACTTTAAGAGCATCCTTTGGCTCACAGAATGATGAAGGGACCTGTAATTTGAGCGAGAATTTAGAGTAAGAGCAGTACAAACGAATGTATTATAAAGGATGAATGATGGACTTCAGATAAAAATTTTGAAGTCCTTGACTTTCAAAATGATAGAAAACTCTAAATTCTTCTACTTCCGAACCATGCCTAGACTTTAGCATGTTTTTTCTTTTTTATAGATATTGAAAAAGATTGCCAGTTTATTCCTAGTTGTATGGAAAAGTGCCAACAAAAACGAAAGGAATGTGTTCCTTTGTCAACATTTCTCCTTGGATTGCCTCGTTGGACTAAACCAACAGTTCTCAAATTTGAATTACATCAGAATCAATAGGAGGGAGTTGTTCAGACAGAATGCCAGATTACTTCGTGGATCATAAGGTCATAATGCCTGAGAATCTGTAGTGATAATAAAATAGAGTAGCAAGCTCGTCGGGGCAACTTGAAGCTGCTTACCCAGAACTTGCTGAGCTGGCATGTGCGGGCATGGGGAGCAGGAGCCAAGAAGTGAGAGTCCACCAGGTGGACTTCAACCCCAACTATGTGGCATGGATGAACTCCAAAGTGGTGTGGATGGCCCTGCTGCAGGCAGCCGACCATCTGAGTCTGGAGGGCTATGAGTACAATGAGGAATCTGTAGTGCTAATAAAATAGAGTAGCATGCTCGTTGGGGCAACTTGTAGCTGCTCACCCAGAACTTGCTGAGCTGGCATGTGCGGGCATGGGGAACAGGAGCCAAGAGCTGTGCGTCTACCAGGTGGACATCAACCCCAACTTTGTGGCATGGATGAACTACTTTTCTCTCTACTTTTTTTCTTTTCTCTTTTCCCTTTCTTTCTAATGTATTTTCTCTTTTCTCCCTTCCTTCCCCTACCATATCCCTTCCCCTTTCCCCCCTTTGGAAATCCAACTACCCCCTCACCCCTCATTCCCATGCAGACTTCCCACCATCTGAGTCTGGGAGAGATCCCAAGCGGTCTGTCGAGGGCTATGAGTAGAATGAAGAGTTTCTGCACCATGTCTGTGGAAGATTACACCATTGAGGTGGAAGTTGTCGAGGGGACCCTGCGGTGCCCAGAATCAGGACGTCTGTTCCCCATCAGCTGCGGAATCCTGAACATGCTGCTGAAGGACGAGGAGACGAAAACTTAAGCTCCCTGACCCATCTTCTAGAGGTTCCCAGGGGTTTTCTCCCATCTCTCTCCAGTCCTCCAGTGATCCAGTCTACATAGTATGCTTGATCTTGATATTATATATATTTTTTCTCCTTAAAGGTTCAAAACCAGAAAAAAAAATAATACTGTTGGTGCTCTAAGTACAACATCTGTTTTAGCTTATTTCTGTTCACAATTTTAAAATAAAATCTTAGTTTAATCACCAGTTAAAAAATTGTTCATTGATTGAATTGCAATCATACAATATTCAACCCCCCCCCTTGCACATTTTCTACAACCAATGTCCCTAGTTTCCTTTCCACCCTCCTTCCTGCCCTTCCCCCTGCCTACCTTTATGGCAGAAATTTAATCTCTCTCTCTCTCTCTCTCTCTCTCTCTCTCTCTCTCACTCTCTCTCTCTCTCTCTCTCTCCCTCTCTCTCTTTCCTCCCTCCCCCCTCTCTCCTTTTTTCCTCTTTTACACACTGGCTTACTATATTGTTACTGAAAGGGTAACTCTTTGAGAATCACATTTTGAGAAACCACATTTTGAGAAAACCACGTTTAGTCAAACTATTTTTTATCATTTTTTATAATAATAGTGTTTATTTTGACCAAAGTGAATTACATATCTTTCACAGTAATATTTTAGGTACATATTAACATTGAATCAGGGGAATTCTCACCACCAAAGTTGTACTCCTTCCTCCCCCATTCCCAGTATGCCTCCCACATCCTTCTACCTTATCCCCCCCCCCCCAGGCTGCTAGTATAAGTGGTCCCCTCTGTGTCTAGCTTTTTGTAGGTTGGGTATCGATTCTGTTGTCATTGGCTTTGGATTTGGTGTTTAAGTCTGATCATTTTTATTACTACTTAGTGATAATACAACTGTTTGGTCTTGGTACCCTCCATCATTTCCCCCTCAATTTGAAAGGCAGAACAAGACAATTCAAGTTATGTGGTTCTGTTTGAAGAGAAGAAAATTAAAATGGGTAAATATCAAAGGAGCCTAAAATGGGTGGAGTTCTTCTAGATGCGCTAAACATCGGTTTGAGAGAAGAAAGGGAAAAAGGAAGAGAAACACCACAACAATACAAAAAGAAAAATCAAACAAAAAAATCCAATGAGCACTATAGAAATAAAGACAAGCACTACATAATAACCACATTCCTGAAATAAAAGTAAAACAGCACAAAAAATAAATGTAAACAACAACAACAAAACAAAACCAAATATTATCAAATAAATAATATTTTGTGCTTTATTTTTCTGCAAAGACACAGTAAATATTTGGGAAATTAGAAAGAGAATTCCCTTGGCCTAAGAAATACAGGGTTTCTGGGCCGGTGAGGTGGCGCTAGAGGTAAGGTGTCTGCCTTGCAAGCGCTAGCCAAGGAAGGACCGTGGCTCAATCCCCTGGTGTCCCATATGATCCCCCCAAGCCAGGGGCAATTTCTGAGTGCTTAGCCAGGAGTAACCCCTGAGCATCAAATGGGTGTGGCACAAAAACAAAACAAAAAAAGTAATACAGGGTTTCTTCACCCTTGAAGTATACTGTCATGGGAATAACTACAGACTCTTTGCATGTTAATTTACTCTCTCCTAGGTCCTCTTGTGGTGTATGGATGACTTATATGCTCCATCATGGGTCATAAAATCAGACCTCTGTATCTAGAGATCTTGATATCTGCACAGGTCAAAGAATGGAGCCTATGATGAAGTCTTTATTTATGGTTCTAGAAGTTCTGTTCCTTCACTTCCATTTAAATCAGTCTTCTGTAGTTGGTGGTCTTGGTTATTGCACTTATCCTAGGATGAATCCTGGGGTAGAGTCTTTTGTTATGTTTCCAGAAGACCCCTACAGTTGCAGTTGTTTCAGTCAGACCTCTGGAATTAAAGATCTTGGTTGTGGTACCGATTGTAGGCCAAAAACTAGACTAGGGCTTTTTTTTATTGGTTCCAGGATATGTTCTGCCCAGTCCTGGATGTAGCAGTCAGTCTTCTGTAGATAGTGATCTTGGCTTTTGCACAGATCAAAGGATGACAAGTCTTCTGATTTTTCTTATCATTAGATGGTGAGGTAAGACAACCTGCTCTTAGATCAAGTTGCTACCATTTCCTCATTTTCAGGATATCATATAGAAACTAGAGCATGTTGGTGTGAGAGCAGTATTAAGAATGTCCCAGAGGGAGTTTGGTTCCTGGAGCTTCTTGTGGAGAACTGTGTTGGTTCTATGTCTGGGATCTAGGGTTTAATGCTGGACGGTCACTGTCTAATCACCTGGAGTCTAAGTTGGTCCGTATGACATATGTTAAAATTGGAAGATGCCCTATTTTGTACAAAAGTATGAGTTCTTATCCCTAGTAGATAAGAGCTTATTTCTATACATAAAATTTTCCCTTTTTTTTAGTATGCCTTTTCAGGAAGAAATGATGCTACATTATATTGCTATTGAAATTGGAGGTGGGAAGAGAAGAAACAGAAATAAGACAAAATATAAATATATATATACTCATATATTTAAAGAAAAAAATTTAAAAATGAGTTAAAAATAATTAAGGGAACAGAGTGATGCAGGAGACTACATTTGGGGAAAAACTGGTTAAGAGGAAATATAGACTTCCCCATTGTATTTTGAGATTTTCTTTTCGGGTGTGGGATCCATGACACATTTTCATCAAACACCCTGATCTTCATGATATTGAGAAATGATTTGTGACAGAGAGGTCTTGAGTAGAGTTCTTGCCCTGGAGATACTTTTGGGGCTGAGTCCGAGATCAAATAAGAGTTCACATTAGGAAGAAGTGAGGAGGAGGGCCACACAGCATGAGGCCGTAGGTGTGTTGGTTGTAGTTTTCTTACCAGGGACAAGGTGTGAGTCTGAGTGGGTGTTCCTTCACTTGGGTGCTGGGTAATGGCTTATTGGTGTAGGAGGTTGGTCTTGACGCCTAATGGATAAAGAACTGAGAGTACAGAGTTTTAATAAGGTGGGATATCAAGTTGGGATTGGGGGGGGGTTAAGGGATAGTCAGATTTCTGAAGGGGGGAAGAAGGAATATTATACAGGAGGGGCTATATATACAATAGGCATGGGTTGTTTACAATTTAGGTTTGGCTCTCACGGAAGAGTCCTCTCTATGAGCTCATGCCCACATAGAAACATACAATAGTTAATTTAGGTTTAACTTAAGAAAAAGAGGAGAGGAGAGCAAGAAATAAGATGAAAACAGAAAAATAGGTAAATATATTACAAGTAAGGTAAAGAAACTAATAAATCAACTAAGAGAGATTAGGCCGGTGTGTTGAAATGAGGACTTTTTCTCAATTTCTAGAGATTTTGTTAGAGATGGAGTTGGGCCTTCCTGAATGAGGGTTTCAGAATTAGGTGATGACTGGAACAATTTTGGATACGCATAGGTTTAGCATCTCGAGTACGGAAACAATGTGTTTGTGAGGCCTATCCATATAGGTGTTTATCCTATGTACTATTGTTCACTGCACTTTATGTATCAAATTTCCTTTCCTAAAGAGAAAGTAATATTGTGGTTTTTATTTGACATTGATTGAATTGATGATAATGAAGAAGAAACGGTAGAAGAAGAAAAGGGAGAAAGAATGAGGTAGTGAGAAGAAAGAAGAAAAGAGAAAGAGATTTTTAGTTTGCCTAAACGTGTTAGATGAGTAGGTCCTATAATATAAGTGTGTGGGTCACAGTTGAGTGCTTCAGTGGTCTGGCTGGTCACATGCTTTATATATATAAATATATTCACATATATATAAAGAAAAATATTTTTAAATGAGTTAAAAAGTAATTAAGGAAACAAGGTGATTCAGGAGACTACCTTACACTTGGGGAAAAGTAGGTTAATAGGTAATATTATATTACTATATTTATTATTATAATATTTATATTATTATTATATTATATTTTTTATTAATTCTTTACTTCTAACAGTGTTTGAGTTCCACATTTTTAAGGTATATAGTTGTTCTAGATTTTTAATTTTTACTTGTGTTATGTAGTCTATATCATGAGTTCCCCCTAATTACTACATTTGCTGTGTTCCATAGACTTCAGTGACTTGTTTTTTTCATTATTAATCTCAAGTAAACGTTTTATTTTTCTCTTATTCATCTCTTATTAAGTAGCATATTGTTCTATTTCCATATGGTGGAGTTTCTCCACATCTTTTTATAATCTATTTCTATCTCTGGGGCTTTGTAGTCTGATAGGATGCTAGCTAGGATTCATATGTTTGTGAATTTATGTAAGTTAGAAGTAAATCCTAAAATGTGATCTATCCTGAAGAATGTTCCATGGGCACTAGAGAAAAGCATTTATAAATCCAATAATACATGATCTTCTAGTTTCTTATTTAGGGCTCTTGATATTGATATTCTGCTTAGTGGATCTATCCAGTGGTGAGAGTGACAGATTGAAATCTCACACATCTATCATGTTTCCATTAATCTTTCTCTAGATTTATGAGCAAAAGCCTTAAAACTTTGCTGATCCAAATTGTGTATGTAAATGTTGATTAGATTTAGTACTTCATGGTATTTAGTTCTCCTGCTCAATAAATAATGTAAACTTTTGTCTTCATTTAGTTTCATTAGGTTGAATACAATTTGGTCTGATAGGTGCTGGAGCGTTAGGACTTTTGACTTGAATGTGCTAACGGACCACACTTTGATACCTGGATGTCCTATATGGTCCCTAAGCCAGGAGCTATTTCTGAGCACATAGCCAGGAGCAACTAATCCCTGAGTGTCACCAGGTGTGGCCGAAAAAGACAAAAAACCTACCAACCAACAACAAAATAAAAAACCCGATTTGATCTGATGTGTGTATGCCTGTCCCAGATTTTTTTCTCCTCTAAATAACTTGTATTAGTGTTTTTCCTCTCTCTGTTTACTCCTATCCTGTGTCTACCTTGAAATTTTGAGTGTATGTTTTCTGATCTATGCCATTGCCATTCTGTGCTTTCTTTTTTTGTTTTGATTTGTTTTTTTGTGTCATACCAAGCAGCGTTCAGGGGTTACTCCTGGCTCTGCACTCAGAAATCGCTCCTGGCAGGCTCAGGAAACCTCAAGGATGCAGGAGATCAAACCCAGGTTTGTTCCTGGTCAGCACCTTGCAATACAAAAGCCCTACTGTGCTGTGCTGTGCTATTGCTCTGCCCTCCCGCTCACATTCTGTGCCGTTTGATATGAAATTAGTCCATTGGTTTTCTAGGATATTGTTGACATAAAGGATTGTAGTGCCATTTTACTTTGTTGGAATTTTTCTTCTACAATTGGTTAATTTATGTAAGTGGTCTTTCAATAGTTGGTCTAGTTACAGTCAGTGGGCTATTTTTTTTATAGTTTTATCCTTCCCTCCCATCTAAGTCAGTGTGTTCCTGGGTAATAGGCTTTAGGTTAAATATTCCTTCATTTAGTAATTTAAATATGTTTCACTCTTTTCTTGCCTGGGCTGTTTCATATGGAGGATCACTTGTGATTCTTTTTTCTTTTGACTCCCCCAGTTGTGATTCTTAATATTCTTTCTTTCTTTTTCATTTAAAATTTTTCTTCACCCTTACTGCTTAAAGAAGCATCTCACTTTGGTTTTGGCCATTTTGATTGTGATATGACTTGATGTTATTCGGTTTGGATTTGTTTTGTTTGGTATTCTTTTATTCTCTTGCATCTAGGAAGCCGCTTTCATCTGATGAGTGGGGAATTTCTCTGCAATTATCTCTCCCACTAGTTGTTCCTCCCATTTCCCTTCTCCCTCATCTGATATCTTTATGATATATGTTATTTTTTATCTGCTTTACTCAAAGGATAGGAAACACAATTTCTGCTTTCATTTTCTTACTTTCATTCTTTAGTTGTGAAGCAATGTATCATACATAGCCAATAAGTTATTAATAGTTATACTGTACAGGAAATTCCTCATGAATCCTTTATGAATTCAAATCCACTTACCAGAAATATTTGAATGGAATATTTAAACAACCATTTTATTTTTATTTTTTATTAATTTTTATTTTTAATTATGAGAACAAAGATGCAAAGTAAGAGGACAATGTAAAGTTACAGTGGAAGGACAATCACTCATAAACAGAATTCTCAGTAGTCCTATTGCTGATAACTTAACTTTGAACTTTCAGCCAAAGAACATTAAGAAAAATAAAACAGAACCTATGTACAATTGCTTTGTCCCTCAAGTCCCCAGATTGTAGTACATAATATTTCTTAGCAGCACACAAAGCAATCTAAAGACATAACACTTATGTAACTCCTTAAACATTAAAGGCAAAGTACTTTTTTACATTTCCATGCACATTCATATTAGTTTAAGTTAACCTCAAAAGTTTAAGTGGTTTGTTTCTCTTAAAGATTAGAGTCAAAGGAGCACAGTCAAAACGGTGTTAGAGTGGAAATTATTGTTTGCATAGGCCCACCAAAATATGAGGGACATGGAATGGAAAAGCTTTGGCCTAAATATAAGGAGACCCTACCCCTGAATTTTCCTGGCATAAGACCAACTCTAGGCTCCAGGCAAACTAGTTTGTCCAATCCAAGTCATTGTCTGTAGTGCCAATATACTTTTATTTTTCACACAGTCTTTGTTGTTGGTATCATGTTTATGTATTAAAGATCCTGAAATCTGCATATTCTACACTGCAGTCAGGATGGTGCAGAGTGTCTTCTCATTTCACCTCACAATTAAAGGGCAATGCAGAGAACCCTGTCCTGTAAGCAGGCCGTTGTTGTTGTCAAGTCTTCTTAGTGTTAAGGGAAGTCTCTTTTGAGCAGGTCGATGACAAAGCCGTGGTAGTGTCTTCCTGGTAGAGGATTGCTTCCAGGTTTTGGTATAAAAAACCTTGGATGTTTCGTAGATACCTTCCCTGGTTCAGGGGTGAATGGAGGATGCCCATTCCTCTGAGGCCTGTGCCAGGTCATTATATCAATGTTTGCGACCCCAGGGGACCCCAGCCCACAGGGTGAATGAGGGTCATGAAGTTATTCGTGACTCAGGAAGAGGAGTAGACCTGGAAAATAAAAGAGGGCTGGGAAAATTGATGGACTCAAGACGAAAATCAGATCAAGAGTCAAAGTTTATTGAAAGGGGGCTAGTTTTTATAGCAAGCATGAGCACGTTTTCAGACAAAAGAGGGGAAGGGGTGGTTCAGTACTTTTCCACCATAACATTCCCATACATCACATATGTCAGGGTTTTTTTTAGTGAGTTATACATTGACTAGCAGTGATCCTACATTTACTATACATTTACTATAAGTGATTCTGTTATACATTCACTATAAGTGATCCTGGGCTGCTCTGTTCTGTTAACAATGCTACAGATCTAATCTTAACTTGTAGCCTTTACATAGCATGTTCTTTATCCATTTACTTCTGGTAATGACTGTATAAGAAAATGAGAGTATATTACACAATATAATTAATACACAGATGCAAAGAAAATATTAAATCATGCAGTTTACTGAAATAATAAAGGAACTGGTGAAATGAGGCTAATCAAAATACCTAGATGGCTCCAACAGAGAAATCACACAATTTTCTGAAAACACTTATATTCATGACATCCCATTCCAGCCATTATTAGTAAATATTTTCAGTAATATTTGTCATATTTCCTAGATGAAAATGCTAAAAATTCCAAACAGAAAGAGTTTAAAATTAAGTAATTAAAAGATGGAAGAGTTTTGAAATTGAGTGAAAATAGACTTGATTATGGATTGTGCCAATATATATTCAGGGATTTAATCCCTACTGGAGTTTAGTTTCCCTTTAAAAATATCAATGAAATAATTTAAATAAATATGACATGTGTTAAAGAGAAACAGTATTTACATAGTTTAAGTGTTCCTTCCATATTGTCTAGTATTTATTTTGTAGGTGCCCCGACCTGCAGGGAACACCATTTAAGATATGGGTTACTCTTACTTGGAACTTACTTGCACATAAAAACAGATAAACACAGACCAAAGAACAAACTCAGAAACAGACAAGAATGGGAGAAGGATTCCCATGTGTTTATTGAAGCACAAGGCCCAGCTTAAATTCTTTTTGCAGGCAGAATTCTGCTCTTACACATACAGATATGGCATAGATACATTGAACAGGCAGGAATACCTAGATAACAGGACCCATTGTGAGTAGTTCAGAATGTACAGACAATGGGAACTTCAGATAAGTCAGACTCAGTATCCCAGGGTTAAAATTCTATGCTTTCATTGTCTCTACCCTGATTTTAGCAAAGTTCTTTGCTTCTTACAACCTTGTATTAAAAATCATGTAAAATCATGTAACTAATTTAAAGATAGTTTGAGTTCTATTATTACAAAGTAAGTTTTTTCACATATATAAATTTATTTATTTTTCTTTTTTATACAAATCAAAATTATTTTCTAAAATTGGAACTTATTTAGAAAGATGTGAATGTCCCAAAGAACTGTCCAAAGCAACTTAGGCAAAGAAACAGACCATAGAGGTGTCCTCTTTGTACTTCAAAAGAGACATTTGCCTTCCAGTAGAGTATTATCTCTCTTCTTTGTTCCATGGCTGTGCATTTCTTCTAGTCAATGAGCCACGTCTCACACACACACACACACACACACACACACACACACACACACACAATTTCATACTGCAAAGGTCACCATGAGAAAGCAATGAAGAACTCTATTGTCTTACATTATTGTATCACCCTTGTAACATCAGCCATAAAAGGCATCCACCAATTTAAGAAAGATCTTAAACAACTGTCATTGGCTGGCAGTTTGATGGGATGAATAAAACCCAACCTGAGTAAGGCTTCATGTGGGAAATGAACGTGGGAATTGTGAAGTAGGAGTTGTAAACTGGTGAACTGTTTCTACTCCTGGCTGTGAATTCCTCACTGATTTCTATGGAACTAAGCTATATTTCCCTGGATTGCTTATCCTTTAACATTTTTTTTTACCTATTCCTTACATCTGGCCCTCAATCTGACCTTCACTTTATCCCAAATCTAGCTATCTACCTCTCCCAACCTTGAAGTTTATAAGCCACTGACCTCTACTTTCTCTGTTTATTAAATAGGCTTCAATAAAAACATTTTGTCAGTCTTTTCTTCTAGGTTACCCGCAGTTAGAGGTCCCATAAGACTCTTGCAAAACTCCAACAGATTTAATGAATAAAGATGGTTGTTCTGAAGGCCTAAGAAGTATCAGCCACCTAGATAGCCTCTCTGATAAGAGCTTTAGAGAGGATATATTGAGGACATTCAAGGAACTCCAAGAAATCATGGAAGGTAAAAATTAGATTCAAGAAGATATGAGATAACTTCAAACAGAAATGACAGAACTGAAAAGCTTGCTAGGCAAAATGAAAACATATAGAGATGTCTCACCAGCAGATTATCAGGTAATGAATGCAAAATAAGTGAGTAACAGAACAAATGACAATAGAACTTTGGAATAAATTCAACAGAAAGAACATTAGAATCATTGGAGTCAGAGATATAGGAAGAAAAACCCTATGAAGAAACAACAGTCAAAGATATCATTGTTGAAAAGTTCTGAACTGAAGAGAGCATTTATGCACTCAAAGTTGGGAAGCTCAAAGAGTACTTCCAAAACGAGAAAAAATAAAAACAACCAAATTACATAAAGTTCCAATGATAAAAAGCAAAGAAAAAGGATGGAACACTGAAAGTAGCAAGGCCAAAAAAAAAATTACGTACAAGGGAGCAGTCTTAAAATTCACAGCAGATTTATAACAAGCAGCCCTCCCAACATAAGGTAGTAGAGTAATATAGTGAAAAACTCCAGAAAATTAATACCTTAACAAGAGTACTTCACTTACTCATACTATGATTTGTATTTGAAATTAAGAATACAGTCACAGATGATAAACAAGGCTCAGGAACTTTACACACTCAAAACCAAGTTTAAATAAAGAACTAGAGGGGTGACTTTACAGCAGATAAACCATGTAAGTACACAAAACTTCTACAAAAAAAATGGCACAATAAATTCTATGATAATATTTCTCAATGCCTGTGGACTGATTTTACCAATTAAGAGAAATGGGTCAGATTATTGAATCTAACATTCTGCAGTCCATAAGAAACATATTTGAATGTTCAGAAGAAATACAGTCTAAAAATGAACGACTGAAGACACGCCATAAAGCAATCAATTCCTTTAAAACAAAACGGGTGTATCCATACTAATATCCATACTAATATCAGTCAACATAGGCTTTAGACTTTAAAATGTTAGACAGATAGCATGATTTGTTTACTTTTAGTTTTTAATTAATTTTTGAAAGTCCTGCATAGAAGGGTTTTTGACATACAATGAATCAGGATCAATCTCACCACCATTATCTACCTCCTTTCTGTTCTCAAGTGCATGCATGCCATATTATCTCCCAGTCTGTCAGTATAGCAGGCCCATTTCAAGTTTAGATTGTTAAACTTCGGGTATCTTGACTCCATTGTTGTTGCTTTTGGATTAGATATTTAATTCTGTTCTTTTTTATAATAGCACCAATGCACCTAAGACCACTCGACACCGTATCCCCTATCCTTTCATATTATTTTTTGCTCATCCTCAACTCAGTTTATTTTCTGAATCTTGCTATATTCTGGTACTAAGGTGTTTGAGACAATTCTTATTTAAACTATTATATTTTTTTCACACAGTTATTCTAAATACCATATATGTGTAATATTCTGTATTCTTTTTTTGGCTTACTTCATTTAACATCTTCCATTTACATCCATTTTGCAGAAAAAAAATGCATGACTGAATTATTCCTTAAACTATGGAGTATTCTATTGTATATAACTACCACATTTTCATGATCAACTTATCTATTGTTGGATAGCTAGGTTATCCAAGTCTTATCTATTGTAGTGAGTATTACAATAAATAGTGTGCATATATCCTTCTTGGTAAATTTTGTTCTGTCCTGGGGATAGATACCCAAAAGTTGGATTTCTTGGTTGTATTGCAGCTCAATTTTGTTTACTGAAATTCTCCAAACTTTTCCATAGGGTTTATAACAGGCAGCATTCTCACCAGCAGTTGATCAGATTGCCTTTCCTACTACAGTCCCAAAAACAGAAATTGTTCTCAGTATTTTAATATGTATTATTATAAGTGACATAAGATAATATATACTTCTTGTCTTGATTTGTTTTTCCTTATTGATATGTGATCATAAGTGTTTTCAATTGCCTGTTTTCCATCTGTTGGTTTTCTTCAGTGAAATGTCTATATATTTTCCTCTCCTTATTTTTTATAGTTTTTAGGTTTTATGGCGTTAATTTTTGTGAGTTTTTGCATATCCCAGATATCAAATCTTTATCTGATGTGTTGAGTGCAAAAATTTTTCCTGTTCTGCTACTTGATTTTAGTCTGTATTTCTTTTCTCATAAAGAAATTTTTCTGTTCAATGTAGTCCAATTATTCAATTTGATTCTATAGAGCTTTCCATTGGTATCCTATGAACAAAAACTTTTCTGAGGTCTAAGTCTTGGAGTGTACTTACAATAGTCTCCTCAATGAATTTTATGGATTCAAGTCTAATCTTAAAGTATTTAATCCATTTTTGGATTGTATTTTGTGTAACTTGTGAGATATGGATTGATCTTTAATTTCTTACATGTGGTTATCCAATTGTTTCAATGCCATTTGTTGAAAAGACTGTCAAATATTTTTAAGTTATTGACTCCTTTGTCAAAGATTAATTGATCCCTTTGTCAAAGACTCATTGACCATATACTTTGGGGGTTGTCACTGGATATCCTATTTTGAGCCATTGCTCTGAAAGTCTGTCTTTATTCCAGTACCTTGCTATTTTGGTCAGTATAGCTATTTAGTAGACCTTCAAGTTAAGTAATGATATGCCTCTCAGTTTCTTGTTTTTTAATGCATATTTGACTATCCTAGGTCTTTTATGGTTCTATACAAACTTTATAATTGATTGTTCTAAGTTCTTGAAAAAATGTCTGAATTTGGATAAGGATCACATTGAATCTGTATAATAGTTTAGAAAGATGGTCATTTTGATAGTGTTTCTTCCAATCTTGAGCTTGGAATATTTTTTCATTTCATTAGGTCTTCTTCAGTTTCTTAAGTACTTGAATTTTTATTTTTTTGGTTTTTGGGCCACACCCATTTGACGCCAGGGGTTACTCCTGGCTATGCACTCAGAAATCGCTCCTGGCTTGGGGGGACCATATGGGACGCTGGGGGATGAACTGCGGTCCATCCTATGCTAGCGCTTGCAAGGCAGACACCTTACCTTTAGCGCCATCTCTATGGCCCCAAGTGTTTGAATTTTTAATGGTATATGTCACTCACTTGTTCTGTTAGGTTGATTTTTACGTACTTTATAGTTTTGGACACAATTTAAAATGGGATAGACTCTGATATTTTCTTTCTCATTCGTTATATATATAAGAATGCAATTATCTTTATTTTTAATATTTTGTATTTAAACACCTTGGTTACAAACATGATTGTGGTTGGGTTTCAGTCATATCAGATGACACCCACCCATCAAAACCAGTGCAAGATTTCCACCACCAATGTCCCAAATATCCCTCCTCCCCTCCCCGCCTCCACCTGTACTCGACAGGCTTTCTATTTCCCTCATATATTCTCATTGTTAGGATAGTTCGTAATGTAGTTATTTCTCTAACTAAATGCATCACTCTTTTTGGTGGGGTTCATGAGGTGGGCTGTAACGTCCAACCCTCTTCTCTTTTGTCTCTGAAAATTGTTGAGAAATGTCTTTAATTTTTCTTAAAACCCATAGATGAGTGAGACCATTCTCCATCTTTCACTTTCTCTCTGACTTATTTCCCTCATCATAATAGATTCCATGTACATCCATGTATAGGAAAATTTCATGACTTCATCTCTCCTGACGGCTGCATAATATTCCATTGTGTATATGTACTACAGTTTCTTTAGCCTTTCATCTGTTGAAGGGCATCTTGGTTGTTTCCAGAGTCTTGCTATGGTAAATAGTGTTACAATAAATATAGGTGTAAGGAAGTGGTTTTTGTATTGTATTTTTGTATGAGGTACCACCTCACATCCCAGAGATTGGCACACATCACAAAGAATGAGAACAAGCAGTGTTGGATGGGAATGCGGTGAGAAAGGAACTCTTATCCATTGCTGATAGGAATGTCGACTAGTTTAATCTTTCTGAAGAGCAATATGGAGAATCCTCCAAAAACTGGAAATTGAGCTCCCATACAATCCAGCTGTACCACTCCTAGGAATGCAATTATCTTTACTTTTTTTTTTCTGTTTTGGTTTTTGGGCCATACAGGGTGATGCTCAGGGGTTACTTGTGACTATCCACTGAAAAATCACTCCTGGCTTGGGGGGAGCATATGGGACACTGGGAGTTCAAACCATGGTCAGTCCTAGGTCAGCACATGCAAGGCAAATACCCTACTGCTTGTACCACCACTATTGCCCCTCAACTATCTTTTATGTATTGACTTTGTAGCCTGCCACTTTGCTATGTATATTCATTGTTTCTACTAGCTTTTCTGTGGATTCTTTAGGGTCTTTGATGTATATCGTGTCATCTGCAAATAGAGATAGTTTGACCTCCTCTTTTTTTTTGGGGGGGGGATACACCCGTTTGATGCTCAGGGGTTACTCCTGGCTAAGCGCTCAGAAATTACCCCTGGCTTGAGGGGACCATATAGGACACCAGGGGATTGGACCTCGGTCCTTCCTTGGCTAGCGCTTGCCAGGCAGACACCTTACCTCTAGCACCACCTCACTGGCCCCGACTTCCTCTTTTCAATTTGGGTTACTTTGATTTCCTTCTCTTGTCAGATTGCTATTGCTAGGACTTCTAATACTATGTTGATTAAGAGTGGAGACAATACCCTTTCTTGCTTACTGCTTGAACTTAATAAAAATGATTTTAGTTAATCCCCATTTAGAATAAAGTTGACTATTGACTGTCTATTGATAGCTATTACTATCTTGAGGAAGATTTCTTCCACACATATATTGTTGAGAGTTTTAGTCATGAAGAGGTGTTGGATTTTGTCATATGTTTTCTATACAGAAATTTATATGATCATGTGATTTATATCCTTTTATTTTTTATCCTTTCTGATGAAGAGTATGATATTGATTGATTTCTGCATATTGAACCATCATACATCCCTGGGGAAAAAAAAACACTGGTTATGATGTATAATATTTTGGATGTGTTGATGGTTTGCTAAGGTATTGTTAAGGATTTTTGGCACTAATGTTCATCAGACAGATTATCCTTAGTTTTTGTTGTTGTTGTTGTTTTTAAGTATCTCTGTTAGCTTTGGAAATGAGCATAATGTCAGCTTCATAGAATATATTAGTGATGATTCCTCTCTTTTCAGTATCTCTTCTTTGAAGAGTCTAAGATCCATGTTAGCAAATCTTCTCTGAATGTTTGATAAAACTCACCTGTAAGCCCATCTGGTTCTGGACTTTTATTCTTGAGAATATTATGATTTACTGTTCCAATTTCCTTATATTGATAGTGCTGTACTATTTTCCTTCTCACTTAAATTTTAGATGATTTAGCACCCTTTCTTTGATGTAATTTGTGCATTACTAGGTTAAATCATCACAATTGACTGTTCTGAACCTGCTTTGGGGCCGCTCAGTGTGTACATACTACATGGACACACTGGTTTTCTATTAAACATACTAATGTAGATATCAATTTTTGATGCCTGGAAAAGATGTTAATATTATGATTTACTTAATTTTCTCTTTTAATTTTTTTCTTTATTTGAGTGCCATGAATACATACATGATTGTAGTTGGGTTTTAGTCATAAAAAGAACACCCCTCTTCACCAGCGTAACCTTTCCACTTAGGGACATCAACCTTCTGTTGTAGCGAATATTCTTTCAAGTGGATCTGTCCAGTGGGAAGAATTGCATGTTGAGTTCTCTCTCTGTCTACTATCACATTTCTGTCCATTAGTTTCTCTAGATTTGTGAGCAAAAGCCTTACAAACTTTGCTGATTCTATATTTGGTGTATAGATGTTGATCATTTAGTACCTTTTGGTATATTCTCCCCCGATCAATAAGTAGTGTACATCCTTGTCTCTAAGTACTTTCCTGATATTGAATGCAATGTGTCTAATTTAAGTATGGCTGTCTCAACTTTATTTTAATGTCCAGTAGTTTCAATAATTTTTTTCCATCCTGTTACTCTGAGCCTATGTCTATGATGAGATTTTAAGTGTGTTTCCCAAAAGCATCAAATGGCTGGATTTTGTTTCCTGTTCCAGCCCACTACTCTGTGACTTTAGATGGGAGAATATATTCTACTGACATTTAAAGTAACTATTAAAAGAAAGAGCTGTTGTTCCCTGATACTGTGTAGTTTTATTTCAGTTGTGTATTTGACTTTTATAATCAATCTTTGAGTAGTTCACTTAGTGTTAGTATGGTAGTATGAATGCTGCAAATATTTTTTCTCTGAGAATTTTTTTATACATCCCTCCCATATAAATGAGAGGTTTGTTGGATAGTGGACTCTAGGTTAAAAGTTTCTTTCATTCAGTAATTTGAATATATTACACCACACTTTTTTTTGGCCTGGATTGTTTCAAATGGAATATATAGTTTGATTCTTTTTGTTTGTTTGTTTTTGTTTTGTTTTGTTTTGAGGTCACACACAGGGATTAATCCTGGCTATATTCTCAGAAATAGCTCCTGGCTTGGGGGATCAAATGGGACACTGGGGATCGAACTGAGGTCTGTCCTGGGTCAGCCACGTTCAAGGCAAACGCCCTACCTCAGCGCTATCTCTCCAGCCCCTAGTTTGATTCTTATGTCCTTTCTTTATATTTAATATTTTTTCCTAACTGCTTTAAAGAGTCCCTTCCTCTTCTTCTTTTGTTACATTTGGATTACTATATGTGTTGGCTATGTTCTGTTATGGACTATTTTATTCACTACTCTTTTTGATTCTTGGATTTGTACAGCGGCCTCTTTCTAGAGTTTCAGGAAGTTCTCTGCTATTATCTTCCTTACTATTTGTTCTTTCCCTTTCCCAATTTTCTCCCTGTATTCCTATAATTCTGAGATTATTTCTCTTATCTTTGTTCTTAATTTGTGCTTAATTTCATGGTTAGCACCTCCTTGATTTCTGTTTCTAAAACATTAAATGTATTTTTAAGTTTTCCTATACAATGATGAGTTTCAGATTATTTAAGAGCGTGATCTATTGGGGCCAGAGTGATAAAACAGATTAGGGCATTTATCTTGTATATGACTGACCCAAGACAAACCTGGGATTGATCCCCTGCATCCCATATGGTCCCCCAAACCAGGAGCAATTACTGAGCGCATAGCGAGGAGTAACCCCTGAGAATTACCAGGTCTGGACTCCCCCCACCCCAAATGTGATTTATTAAAATGGTTGGATAAAATCTGGCTAGTTGTACATATTAGACTTACATATTATTTTACTAAATTATGCAAGGTTATTCAAGTATAAGAAATACTGACAACTAATAATTGGTTTCTTCAACTGAGTTTTGAAGCTGTCTTGCTTGTTTGTTTTGGTTTTTGGCTCACACCCCACTGTGCTTCTGGCTTTGTGCTCTGAAATCGCTCCTAGATGGCTTGGGGGACCATATGAATTTCTGAAATTGAATCAGGTCTGTCTCAGGTCAGCTATGTGCAAGGCAAATGCTCTCCCACAGTGCTATCACTTAGGCCCCAGCTGTATGTTTTCTAAAGAAGTGCTAGGTCCAACTTGCCTAGAAAGATTAGATATAAATTAAACTGTATTTGGCAGACAGAATGAATGGGGCAGGAGACAAAGGGGGGGCAGACAGAATAGATGTCAAGATGGGTGTCAGGCTGAGGAGTAGCTTTAGGTCATTTTTTATTAATCAAGAAATATGCACATCAAGAATAAATCATAGTCCTAAACTTATATGCATCAATTAATGGCCAGTACAGTACTTAAATCAACTGTAAAGTTACTTGAATAAAGACATTAATAGCAGTATAAAAGTAGTTGGAGACTTTCATATTGCTCTGTCACCTCTTACAGATAAATCAGACTAAAAATTCAGAAGTGTGTATACTAATCCCACTCTTCTTTTCTTTTTTCAAAAGTAGTATTTTTTATTAATTTATATATATATATATGTTTATATTTATAACATAAATATACTTATATATAAATCATCTAGAATTATGCCAGCTAGAATACACACCCAAACATACACACAGAGCTTGTCATTCCAAAAAGCTGAATACACATTCTTCTCCAATGCACATAGGACATTCTCCAAGACAGACTACATGCTGGGGCTTAGAAATATGTAAGAGAAGAATATGGATGATGCGTGTGTTTAACAGAGAACACAAGCTTCTCTGAAGTGGAAAAAGCCAAGGAAAGAAATATTGAGGCAAGCAAGTAAGAACCATGTTCAAGTGAGAACACAGGCTGAAGACCAAGTCTTTTATGTGCTTTATAGAAGCAACAGTGCACAATATGCTTTAAAGAGCCTAAATGAGCTTTCATTTTTAAATTTCAGTTGATTTATGTAAGTCTTATATTTCTGCTCTAGTATATGAAAAATTATATTAAATGAATGGATTAATGGTAAGTTTGAGATTTAAAAGAAGTTATATTTGCATGCACAGTTGAAATTTCTTTCATCATTAATTGAGAAAGATGAATGACAAGTATAAAAGACTATGTGCAATATATAAAAGGAATATAGTATAGAGGTAAAATATAAATTTTATAATTTTACTGTTTTTTTAAATGAGGAATGCACTCTTCCTTCAATGGAAATATCCCTTTAGACTTAAAAACAGCATACACAGATGTTCACAGATTTAAGGTAAATCAGCTCTATGTGAGTTAATCACATTTATAATTTGTGGTATGACTCAGTATATTACCATGAATCTTATCATAATCTGAATATGATAGATTTGACATTAAAACAAAGACCACTTCACATAACCCTAGATGTTTAAAAGCTTAGACAAAACTTCTACTTTACCTAGGAGCTTGCTCTATCCATTCCATGTATCAATCTGGTATTGCAGTGTAGCAAGTCAGCCCCTGAAGAGGTTGACTGATGGTGGGATGGAGGATGAGGCCTTTCTCTTCCCGCTCGGAGCACGCGTCTGCCACCCTGTCTAGCCAACGGTTCTGAGGTGAAACGGCGGGTAAACAGCTCGCAAACAGTCAGGCTCGTGGAAATATTCGCTTTATTTGGTGGACAAGACTGAAGTCCAAAGACTCAGCTCCAGTTCCAGCCAAAAAGCCTCGGCCTTCCACAGACCCTTGTTTTTATCCCCCAGAGTCAGGTACCACCCAATGGTGGGATCAGATACCAACCAATGGTGGAAGCAGAATCAGGTCCTACCCTAGGGTGGGGCAGAATGCCAGGTCACACCCTAGGGTAGGGCACAATCACCAATCAGTTTAGGGTGAGTAACATAGTAATCCCCCCAAATATTTACATATACAACATTGCAGTACCTCCAGGAAAGGCGCACCTTCCCCTGAGGGAATAACAACTGTTGAAAGTAAGACTTAATTATTAAGATAAATTTAAGAAGAATAAGTGCTTAACTATAAGGATAATAACTAGGTACAGTAAGTAATAATTTAGTTATTGATTAAATATGTATTTGTTTCTTTTTTATTTTAAATTCCATCTATTTCAAATGTCATGTATCTGTTAATATCTTCCCTAAATTTAGAGGAAACTTATTTTATAGCAAATCTGGGGTTGTAGTAACTTGTGTTCAAAGCAAAATTATTTATTTGGAAACTAACCTTAGACTGAGATATATAGTACAGGTTTCATATATTTAATGAAAATCACATTAATAAGATACTTTACTAAGTTATAGATACATTAATTCTGAATTACCTTAAAAGGGATTTTAAATATTTGCTATAAAGTTCTCATGAAATTTAGGGATCTTGAACTTGTTGTTACGGAAGAAAACTGTACTCTAAAAATACAATTTGACAGATGCATATCAGAAAAATGTTTTATGCCTTAAACGTTTCAGAAATGTTCATTGTTCTCTAGGCTGATTCAGAGATTTGTTTGAATTCTCAACATTAGCAACCCCAATGTAGCTCGAGATAACATTGTCTTATTGTGAAATCATTCTATAAAATGCCTTATTGGAGTATTATATATGGTTTCAGTCCTTTAATGTAAATATGGAATAAATCAGTATTGAATTACTTGAAGAAGAAGATTGACTGACAAATTAACTTAAAACCTATGGCACATGGGCTGAAGAAACCCAGATATAGAGACCAAGGTACCATAATTGTTTCTTCTTGTATAGAAAAACTATATCTGAACTTGAAAATGAGTAGCAAGGACTAGAGCAGCAGGTTGATGTACTTACCTTGTAAGCTGCTTTTGTGGAAAATCTATAAAGTCCTTGAGCACCTGGAGCATCACCTGGCACCTCCCAGACAAGAGCGACAAATTATAAATATTTAATATTAGCAATAGCTTCATTCTGCCCTACTATTCTACTGGATCTATTGTCTTCCTTATGAAAACAATTGGGATATTTTGTTCTAAGAAAGTCAGAATGATAGGCAAAACAGAAGCATGCACACACACACAAATGCACACATCTTTGACATTAATTCTGAAAAGTCTTCTTTCAGAAAAAATTTGCACTGTGAATAATGCTAATGACAGGAGAGGATAATTCACTTGACAGAGGTTAATTGTTTTCTTTACTGGTACTAAGGTAAGAGTTTTCTAAGGTAAGAATGCAAAAAATAATAATATAAATTATTTCTTTAAAACATCTTGTGTCTGGGACCGGAGAGACAGCATGGAGGCAAGGGCGTTTGTCTTAGACGCTGAAGGATGGTGGTTCAAACCCCGCCATCTCATATGGTCCCTTGAGCTTGTCAGGAGCGATTTCTGAGTGTAGAGCCAGGAGTAATCCTCAGCACTGCAGGGTGTGACCCCCCCAAGAAAAATCTTGTGTCTGGACCAGAGCGGTAGCACAGCAGTAGTGCATTTGCCTTGCATGTGGCTGACCTAGGATGGATGGGGTTTGATCCCCAGCATCCCATATGGTCCCCAGAGCAAGGAGCAATTTCTGAGCATAGAGCCCCAGGAGTAACTCCTGAGCACTGCTAGGTGTGGCTGGAAAAAAAAAAAAAAGAATCCTGTGTCCTACCGCATAGCTACCTCATCCAATGAAAGTTGGCACTATATTAAGCTCTAATTATTAAGTATTAATGTATTAAGCATTAAACTCTGAGGAAAGTTAGAATGTCCCTCCTTGAAGATCCCATGCTGGAATCCCAAAGTGGGAAATTCCAACTAAAGGGAAAAAGACAATTGGATTAGTTTACAGGCGGTAGAGGAAGTAACTGATTTGTCCAAGTCTTGAGGAAGTTAAAGTGAGAAGGTAACATCCTGAGGGAAAGTCAGTACCTGCAGAACAGGATATTTATTACATATAAGGACAATTTACAACACAAGTAAATATTTCAATATAACAGAAGCCATTTTTCTATTATGTGAGAATATAGTGTGAAAAAAGATGAAAGGTATTAAATCTATTCTGCTACTATCCAATCTGAAGTGTTTGTGTGAATTCTTGGTTTTAATTCATTTTAAGGATGTGTGTGCTTGCTAAGTACTTTTGTATAACAAGATCTGGAAATTGTCACACCCCAATAATTATAAACATACTTACAGAGCAGGTCTTGATTTTGAAATAATATATTCTACTTAAAGGATTATGGTTCTTTGAATAAATGGTTGGTTCTTTGACCCTGGAACATTTTGCAATGCTAAAAAGTTAGAAAGAAATAAAAACAATGGTAGAAACTTGTAAAAGAATATCGGGGAAAAAACTTGTGGCAATATCTATTCAGGAAAATCTGTAAAATTACTCCAACATATATAGAGAATAATTATATATTCTATTATAAGTATAAAGTACAAATCCAGAAATCCTAGTGATATAAATAAATTATAATGGATTAATTGGAAGGAAATGTATCCTCTTAGCAATAAAATAAAAGTAGAAAAAACAGTGGGATGAGAAAATTCTCTTTAAGAAACAATAATGATGATGATATGAACAAATTATATAAAGGCTGCATGGTTTTCCAAAGATACAATGATACCTTTGCTATATTAAAGATTTTTGCTTTAAAAACAAAAACAAAAACAAAAAAGAACAAAAAAAGGATCAAGTGTAAATCAATAATATTACATGAAATTGAGATATATAAAGCTTAAAAATATTTCTTCAAAAATACTTATTTACAGCAAAACCTTTCTTATTACAAATTTCAGAGTAAAAATTATATCAGCCACAGTTTTAAGCAAAAGATCAAAGTCATCACCAGTAATGGAACAAATAAATATTTTGCCCTCCCTGAGAGGGTGTAATCAGAGAACATAGAATAATTTTGATAGAATATTCTAAACTTATGGGGTTCAAGAGATAGTACAAGTAGGGAGCTTACCTTGCACACAATTGGCCCAGGTTCAATATCTCTTGAATTATACATAGTTCCATGATCCTTTCCTGGTGTGATCCCCTGAGAACTGTGTGTGGCCTAAAAGTCAAATAAAAGAATTTATATTTAGTCATGATGAAAGGGCGCTCAAGGGCCAGAGCGAAAGTATAGAGGGTAGGACGCTTGCCTTGCGCCCAGTCAACCTGGGTTTGATACTCAGTATTTCATATGGTCCCAATAAACCTCCAGGAGTGATTCCTGAGCTCAGAGCCAGCATGAGCACCACCAGCGTGCAGCCCCCCCACCCAAAAAAGGCAAGTAACTCTAAACTGAGGACTATTCTTTAAATTAGCTGAAAGATATTTTTCAAAGAGCAAAATTGTTAAAAAAAAACTATTAGATATATGTAGCATAGTAAAAATATGTGATAAATAAGAGAAATACAGTATATTGAATGTAATCTAACAATGACAGAAGTATATTATGTATATTAATATCAATTTTTATGTCTTTTCAACAGCTGAATGGTTATTTTTTGTTGGAAGAATGGTGATATCCGGGGCCAGAGTGATGGCGCTAAACGGTAAGGCATCTGCCTTGCCCCACTAGCCTAGGACGGACCGCGGTTCCATCCCCGGAATCCCATATGGTCCCTCAAGCCAGGAGCGATTTCTGAGCGCATAGCCAAGAGTAACCCCTGAGCATCACCTGGTGTGGCCCCCCAAAATATAAAACAACAACAACAAAAAGAATGGTGATATCTAGTATGAATTGATATTTGGTAGTTTATTTTAAATTGATGTTTAAAGCTTAATAGATGGTTTTATGTTTATTTTCTTTCTAATATTCTGTGCTTTATATTTTTATTTATTTTTGTTACTTATATTACATTTTTATTTACTTTTCTGTTTTGATTTTGGGGCACACCTGGGTGGATTTAGAGCTTATTCCCTCACTCTGTATTCAGAAATTACTCTTGGCAGACTTGTGGGGGACCATATGAGATGCAGGGGATCTATCCAGCTTGGTAGTATGCAAGGCAAATGCTTTACCCGCTGTGCTATCACTCCAGCTTACTTTTAAATTTTTATTTAGTTAAGAAAAAAGCATTATTTAGAAAGTTTCTGATCATTGAGATTTAGGCATATAATATTTCAACACCAGTAATGCCAGTGTCAACTTTCATCACCAGTATTCCCATACTCCTGTCATTCTCCACTCCTGGTCCCCCACCCACTGCCTGCTACATTGACAAGCACATTATAAAGTTTGACGACTGCAGAAGTTGTCTTTCACTTATAGTTTTGCCACTAGGGCAAAATTTTAAAACAGGAAATTTTATTTGCTTGTAGTAATATATACAACCACAATGTTTTTATAGCTTAATTTTTATGTATGCATGTATATATCTGAGTCTACTTTCTGTAGGTCATCAAAACATTTTAAATTTTATTTTTCATCTAGTCACTATAATTTCAGGGCTAAAATGACTAGGTTTTAGGCAAACAGTGTTTCAAAGCCAATTTTATCAGTGTCCTCTTCCCTTCACCAATTTTCCCATCTCCTTTTTGCCTCCCACTAGTATGCTTCTCTTGTAGAAGAAATTTTATATATGAAAATTTTTATATATGTAAGTTTTTTCACTGTGATTCATAATATTGTTGCTGATAGGGTTTCATACAGAGCACTTTATCATAACTTTTAATCAATTGAAAAATGGAGAGTTATAGGACACAGTAAGCTAGTATGTTTTCTAATCTATGATGCTGGATTGGTTGAGCTGTTATGATATTGAGCTGAAGAGCAAATACAAACTTCTGTTGGTTTTAGAATCTCCTCCAGATTTTTTTATTCACCAATCTCTCTCTCACATTTTATCCATATGTCGTATAGGGTTTGACACCGAGCATGTGTAGATGAATGATATTCTGTGGATTTCTGTTACACATTGCCTTCAATGAGCCCAGAGGATATATGGAGCTAAGCAAGCCTTAGCTCTCTCGGCTCCCTAAACATTTTCTTATACACCCAGCTAATCAAATGCTTTATCACTTTCCAACAATCATTCCTACTGCCATTGGTACTTTGGCAGATTTTGACATGAGCTTTGTTATACTCATATTATTGTTTAAAAGGTTAGCAGAAGGCAAAACAAAACAAATACAAACATTCCAATTAATTTTCTTTATGATAGGTAACCTAGTCAACATATTAAAGATTTTCATCTATGTTCTATGCATTTTTGGGTAAGTAAATTTCCAGTAACTTTTGTTTTATGTTATAAACAAGATAAATTACCTTTTCTTAAAAATTATGATTTAATTGTTAAAATTTCTAAATATGAAAGGATAGCATTTCAAAAGGTTATTATTTTCACAGTCATACCCTTTTATAACTTGCTCACAACATGTTACAATTATCAACCAATGCAGCTACAACATTAGCCTAAGAGTAACATAAACTCTATTCTAATGTCATAAATATTTTATCAAGAATTTAATTTTCCATTTATGATTTTACAACATTTGCTTCAAAGATAATAGGTATTAGAACTTTCCTGGAAATGGATTAATTTTCATTACCAAATACTCTAATTGTCACTGCAAACCAATCTTAAAATTGAACCTAAAAGCAAAAGCTTTGCATTTTACAGGTAATGATTTTAAATATCAAAAAAGATATAATATTGCAATCAAGTTGTTTTATATCAAAAAAATCAAAATAATTCTATTATTTTACTCATAAAAATATAACTGACTTATTACTAATCATAGAATGTGAGAAATAATGTTAAAAACAAAGGCACTGTTTCCTAGACACCAAAGCCCAATTAGAACTATAAACAATTATAGAGAAGTTGCAAACACATACACACATGCAGGCATATATTTTCTACCACTCAGGAATGTTCTGTACTTGCTTCTATATTGGTTTAAATTTCTGGAACTGGTAAAATGTGTGAAATATACATTTTTGTAACTTTTGCCAGTAAATTCTAGTTTTATTGAGAACATTTGTCATAAGCTGTGGGAGGTAAGAAGGGTGGCATTCTTTCAAATCACTAATATCCTACTACACAAAAACTTTGGCAATCAGCACACTCCAGAGTACCAAAAATCTCCCGGGCAATCAACAGTTCTCTACTAAAGAATCTAGTATCCATGCAGCGGATAATTTTGCAGTGGAATAACACACTATCTCATTTACCTCCTATCACTCTTTTTCTCACTTCAGTGGAGTCTTTGATGAATGCATCATATCTAATTTCTGGAGCAAAATCTATGAAAAACTTCTTTTTGCTGAGAGGGCACACATAGAGATCTTGAGGGTTTATTCCTTATTCCGTATTAAGGATCTCTCCTGGAGAAATCATATGGAATGGCCTGGGATTGAACACAGGTCTGTCATCTGCAGGGCAAGAGCAACACCCCCTGAACTATCAATCTCACCCTTAAATATTTTATTAAGCAAACTCAACAGAAGTTGAATTTGTTGTCAACGTAAGTTTAATAAACAATTTTGAGACGTTCCAAACTCAGACTGATTATGTAGAAGATATGTTACACAGTCAGTACAACTACTGTGCATCAGCTAAGACTTTGTTTTAATCATTATTACAATTAAGTGAAGTATGATAATCAATCTAGTTTTCAGTAAAGGACTGTGAGAAGAAAACATTGGCATTGATATAGAGTTAAAATTTACGGTAATATAGTTCTAAGCTATTCTGTTTTCATCACATCACATCATTGTCTTATTTCCTGCATATATTTTCATAAGGAAAATAGAGTTTGGCTCTCCGTGGTCAGTTTTGTACCTGCTTCATTACTTAAACATGATGCATTAAAACTCTGAAGTTAAAGACCAGTGTGTGTTAAGGATGATTCTATCATTTTTATCATATTATATTTAATGCAAGATAAACATATTTAACCCATTAAGAATGGACTCCTAATTTTGTAGGAATAGTCATATATTTTCATAAAAACACATTCAACTTACAGAAGAGAATAACATTTATTGTTTATTTCCATATTAAGTATGTGTAGTATTTATTATAGATTTCTTAAATTAAGTTGTGAGAGAATGGAGTTATAGCGCAGCAGTAGGGCATTTGCCTTGCATCTGGCAGATCCAGGAGTTTTGGGGATCAAACTCAAATTAGCCACATGTAAAGCAAATCCTCTACCCATTGTATTATTACTCCAGTTCCCTAAATATAGTTCTTTCAAAGATTAAGTCTTCAACATAAAAATCTGAGCAAAAGGAAAGTTGGTAACTTGAATTTTTAAAACCACACAAAATTACTATAGAATTTAATTTTTTTTAATTTTTACTGTGTTTCAGTAATATATGGTATATTAGCAAACAAAATATATGGTATTATATATACACATATAATATATACACTATATATGTACACATTTATACATATACATATATACAAATATGCGTATATACAATACATATAAATATATATTATATACCATATATAAATATATAGTAATATATGGTATTAACATACCATTAATATACCAAACAAAAATAATGACAGCATCCAATACAACAAACTTCGGGCTTTGCCAACAGAACTGATATTATCAAAAAATGGTGATGGGGAGAGATGAAACCAACTGGAAGAAAATTAAGGAGATGTTTTTTAGCAGTTTGATAACAGTAGTAGGTTTTATGTCACAAAGCATTAATACTGTCATAAGCCATGCTATCTCAACAATAATAAAATAAAAATAAAAGTCAAAAGGGCTGGTGAGGTGGTGCTAGAGATAAGGTGTGCCTGCCAAAGGACCACGGTTCGATCCCCCAGCATCCTGTATGGTCCCTCCCAAGCCAGGGGCAATTTCTGAGTGCTTAGCCAGGAGTAACCCCTGAGTATCAAATGGGTGTGGCCCCAAAAACCCCCCCAAAAAAGAAAAAGAAAATTATTATTCAGTAGAAAAATGGAGTGTATATAAAGGAAGTTGCAAAATGTATTTTCTCCAATGGATAAGAATGAGAAAGCTCCACTTAAGTATATTTAATGACATAAGAATAATTCCAAATGAGGTGCTCTGATTTTTACTATTAATACAGTATTTACATAAAAGTTGTCTTGTGAACCTTATGATGCATTACTTTTCCAGTTTTAGCCTTAGAACACTTGACTAACTTTATTGCAAGTTCTGACATTCTAATTTTAAAATGTTTTAAAAGGTTTAAAAGGTTTTAAAATGTTCCTTTAAGACTTAATTCTTTTAAATATAAAAATATGCAACACATGAGAAAAGTAAAATCAGCACTTACAGTGTTATTTGAGAGGCCATGTACTTGTACTTTTTGATATTAAGCAAGTACTTAAAGTGGATTTGACATTTTATTGGATGAGCACATGTAAGGAAGGCACCTACCCTTTTGATATTGCATCAGTTGAATAATTATTATGTCTGCAATTTAAGAAGTTTCCAATTCATTGTTATTGTGGAAAATATAAAATAATATTTGTCTGTTTAACTAGAGTGTCAAAGAAAAATCTTCAGTAAGAAAATTTCAGATCCCAAGAGAAAAGTGATGTTTTTCAAACACGAAGATTTATTAAAAATGAACTGCTAGCTATTCTATGCACATAAAATGTTGATTTATATGTCATCTAATTACTTTACAGTTATATGACATTATAGCTAGGTGAAAATTTAATATTTATTCATCTCTCTATTTTCAAATCTTCATTAAAAAAGATTTATTTCTATTCCTAACTTAGTCATTTTACATTACTATACAGCAGCAGACAGACAAATACAGCGAAAATTGATGTCTTGGATCTCTAGACTGAATATCCAAGGTCAGTCAGTATGCTTGCATGGCCAGATTTTTGGTAAAAATCTTCCTGATTTTCAAACAGCAATATTTCCATTATATCCCAACATGCTGGAGTGCTAGGAGAATACTAATATCATTATGGGTATTCTAGTCAATTCAATTAAATAATTTTCAAAATCCAACTCAAAATCATCACATTAAATCAACAAATGAATTCTAGGACATAATTAGTTTATATCTACTAACATGAAGTTCCATTTATTTTAGTGCAATTAAACTCTAAAATATAGAAATAATAAAGTAAAATCAGTGTAGTCCTTAATATGTGCATTCTTGACACATATGGATGTATCCACACATGTGGATGTATCTTCCCTCTTGAGATGTGAACTTTCATGCTTTCATACTTTCATTCTGGAATATATACTGGGCTATCTCTGCCATTAGAGAAGGCTGTGCACTTGTATTTCTTGGGTCAAAGTGTCAACGCTGCAATTTTTGTATTGCCAGTCCAGGGACTTTGTCTCTGTACACACAGTTGCCCACATCTCCCATCTTGGATGTGTACTTTGATTCTTTAACTCACGGTTGTGCACAGAGGTTCTCTCTGCCTTTGGAAAAGCCCATGCTGTCTCTTGAGCACATTACTCTCTCTTTCATGTCATCTCCAACCCCTTCCCCAGTATCCTGAATAAAATCTATTTTTTAAAAAAATATTACATTCTTAACCTCTCCTGCTAATCATTATTTGCTGTTCGATTTGAAATGACTTTTCTCATTGAATTTTTTATTTGTTTAAAAATGTTAATTTAAGACATTTAGGTTACAGTTTTCTTTTCTTTTTTTTTTTCTTTTTTTGGGTCACACCCAGCGATGCTCAGGGGTTACTCCTGGCTGTCTGCTCAGAAATAGCTCCTGGCAGACACGGGGGACCATATGGGACACCGGGATTCGAACCAACCACCTTTGGTCCTGGATCGGCTGCTTGCAAGGCAAACGCCGCTGTGCTATCTCTCCGGGCCCACAGTTTTATTTTCAACCTCCTGTAAACTCATAATAAAAAATTAAATATTTCTTAAGTCCTTTTTCATATGAATATAATTCACTTATATGTGTTCTTAATATTCTAATCCATCTCAGGGTAAGAATACACTTCTGAATGTGCATGAATGAATCTTGTATTTGATCATTATCCAGGGAAGAACTCCAATGACATATATATATAAATATATATATATTATATATATTTATATATATATATATATAAATTAGTTTTCTATGAGGGTTCAGTGAATAAAGCAGTGGAGGTCTCCACAAAGTTGGCTCTCCACAGAGTTGGTAACCCAAATCAACAAGTGAGCATTGGTTCTTCTTAAATCTATCTTTCCATATGAATTCTGTATTACTAAAGTTAAAATGACCTTTGGTCCTCTATAAAGATAATAATAAAATCACTTCTGGTTGACATTTATGTTTTTCTTTTGGCCCAATTACTTACAGATTAATGGAATTCAACCTAAGCTTGTATAATTCTTTTAACTTTTATTTTTCTCATTTGAGTGAACAAAGGAAGCATTAAGAGTAATCAGTTTTAAATGCATGTGTTCAGTAACCAAATTTACTTTTGCTCATATCAATTCAAAAGGGAAAATATAAATAATTCCTTTTAATCTTTTGTTTTTGTTTTTAATATGGAATGCTTCACAAATTTATGGGCAATTTTGGCACAAAGATAAGGCAAAGTTTATATGTGTGTTCCAGTTATAAGTGACTGTGCTTTCAAAGTAAACATTCCTTTAGGCTTTTAAATGACAATAAGATCTTCAAACTATTGCACAATAAATAAAAATAGATGTCACATCGAATTTAAATTAGAAAACTATTTTCTGATTCCAAGCTTTTATAATTAAATGAAGTGGAGTGATGAGGGAATCATTAAATAATTAAAATATAAATAACATCATAGTTAATTAATAAAATCTGAGGTGTTTAGGCATATTTGGAACAAAAATAATTATCAAATTAAAAACATGGACCTGGGAAAGAAAGATAGTACAGCAGGTTAGGCACTTGCCTTACATATATTCCACTAGGTTGGTTCCTTTGCACTGAATAGTATCATCTATGCAACATTGGGTGTGATACAGGAGCACAAGAGCCAGGAGAAAGGCCTAAACAAAGATGGGGGTAATTCTAACAGTAAAAATAAACATGGGGCTAAAAAGTAGCACAATGTGTACAGGATTGCCTTGCACATAGCAGACTCTAAAACCTCCTGTTTCCCACAATCCTGTGGAAATTATCCCATAGTTCTTGAGTGAGGAGCAAGCTATAAGCACATCGTTGTGTGATTTCAAACAAACAAAATTTAAATAAATAAATCAGTGACCCATTTCATTGAGTCAAAGTATAATGAAAAATCAAGAGCTTGTAAGAGTTTCTCTTGGGAGTCTCTTTATTTATAGAGATTAGAAAGTTTTATATATTAATGAGAGGATATATTGCATAGGTTTCATATATAAAAGACTAAAATAAGTAGATTTTTTTATTAATAAAGTTGTTTAAAATAGTTAAAAATCTGTTTGAATGTTTTTAAATAATTGCACAACCTTGAAGATTTGTATCTTAAAATACTCTTAAATTTTAAGAATGTTAGTGGAGATGATTTCAGCCATTAAATAGGGACACTATAATCTGTAGATGCCTTTCTTTGAGGGACTGTAGCCAAAAGTGGCTATGTAATCTAAATAAAAGTTTGCTCATATTACATAATAATTCAATAATCATCTTACCAATGATATTATTTCAAAACTTCTTTCTATAAAAATACTGCATATGTAAACTTTAGCACTTTATTGTGATCACACAAATCAGTGCTTCTTCCTACAAAGCAAAAATGGCTTTAATAGGTATATTATTTATATTCCAGAGGAAAAGGTGAGGGGTAAAAATATTTTCAAGTAATATGGCTCATTTTACCCATAAACAAACTCTTGATTAGAATATTTCCCCAAAATGATTCTTTTAAAATGTTTTTAAATTCAATATTTCACATGAATACATCCAGCTGGAATATGCTTTTGTAAATGGGAATCATAAACTTTGAGAAAATAAAATATTCCATAATCAACTAATATAATTATATATTAGCTCATATAAAGCTTTATTATTAAATTGAAGAACACAGATAATCAAAGATAAAATATAGAAGTAAGTCAAATGTTTCCTTTCTCTATAACAGACAGATCAGAGTGGATAATGTCTCTAAGTTGGATAGAAGAACAGAAAGCATTCACTTCATGAAAATATTCTGTTTCCTTTTTTGATTTGGGTGATATTGTGCAAACTCAGACTTTATAAATCCATAAATGATGATCCCTCTTTTATTATTTTCCCTTCCTCTTTGTTCTGCTGTTAATAACAACGCCTAAAAATAGATATGTTTTCAATAGCTAAGTATCTCCCTCTACCAAATATTATTAGTTAATTTGCTCATAGCCCTAATTAATTACTTTGCTATCAAGGGTATTGAACTGTCTGACTTGTCTTTATTTTCTTTCCCCCCTGAGCCTTCTCATGACAAAGGCAGTCAAGATATTATAGACTTAAACTTTTTCAGGAAAGTTACATTCACAGAGACAACAAGCTAATTATATTGACTGATATAGAAGATCTCTATAACCTTTTCTTCAGTGAAGCAGCTATTTATAAAATAACCAATTTGAACTTAAGATGATTTTTTCCATTGACATTTATGTTGAATAAAAAGATCACTACCCAGGAGGACTAAATCTCTAAGAAAACATATTCCTTGCCTTGTTCCTCTTTCTACCATTATTAATCATATAGCTTGTATTGCCGGCTTTTGCTTTGAAAGTCTTCCTGTTTTTCTTTTTGATTAACATATGATTAATTACTTTTTATTTCATATGATAAATATTCCTGGGCACCTAGAGAGGCCTCGGGTCTTCAAAAATGTATTATTCAATGTAATTTCAATGAGATGTTGAGAAATTAAAACAAGTTCCACTGCTGTTATATGAATTATACCAAGACCTACTTTCTTCAGTTGTTCTATTTAAAAAGCAATATGTAATAATATTATGATGACAGTAAGTAATGAATTTCTGTACAAAGATCTATGGAGATGTTAGACGCACAGTGAAAGAAACAGTCAAGGAAACAGATATATTATTATCCCCATGAGGCCAGAGCTGTGGCAGTAGAGGTAAGGAGTCTGCCTTGCAAGTGCCAGCCTAGGACAAACCACAGTTCAATCCCCCGGCATCCTATATGGTCCCCCCAAGCCAGGAGCAATTTCTGAGCGCAAAGCCAGGAGTAACCCATGAGTGTCAACAGGTGTGGCACCAAAAAAAAAAAAACCAGATATATTATTAACCCCTTCATGTTTTATTCTCTAGTAGAACAGCTATCAGGTGGATTTAAAAAGTATACAATCATGTATTTTTTGAAGTCCATAAGTAAAAACATGCACAGTATTGTTACAGTCCCGTGGTGCTGGTAAGAAAGGCACAGGTAAAATTTTCTTTAAGGGATTTATTTAAAGCCCAGTATGTAGATGAAAAAGTAGCCATTAAAAAGTAATCTATCCCATTTATATGGGGGAATAAAAAGATAAAATGCAGTAAAGATACCAATGGTCAATGAAAAAATACTTAAATTCTGACTAATTAAAGTGTCCATGATAAGAGATGAACTGAAAGGGTCCAGAGGACTGAAGCAGATGGATAATGGCACTGTAGTAGTGGTACTGGTATTGAGACATTGTAACTCTAAAATTTAAATACACTTACATTGCTATAAATCAAGGTGACCTTAGTAAAATAAATGAAATATTAAGTATCAGTCCGTGTTAAGAGCCAAGAAGACTAACAATTTCCTTAGCCAATTATCTACTATCTATAGAATAAATATAAGTTCCATATAGTGGCCTCATATTTTAAGTTAATTATCAGAGCTTTAGTAATTTACCAGTGTGAAATGGAAATCTATTAAAAAATGATTGGGTTTAAGGTTTTTCCCATTTAATACACTCAAAGGAAAAACCTTAAACCCAATTATTTCAAAGTTTGTGCATCTTTGTGTTTACTGGATAAAATACACCTTTTAATTATTATTTGTACCAACTCAGCATTAACATTTTGTATTTAAAAATTACATAGCTGTTCAGCATTTATTTTGGAATTTCTATGAAATTTCAGGTCACTTTATGTTTAAAAAATGTTTAAAAATGGGACAGGTTAGATAGCACAGTGGTATGGTGTTCGCCTTGCAAGTGGCCTATCAGGATCAGCGTGATTTGATTCCTGGCATCCTATATGATCCCTGAGCTTGCCAAGGAAAATTTCTGAGTACAGAGCCAGAAGTAACTCCTGAGCATAGCCGGGTGTGACCCAAAATTCAAAAAAAATATTGTTTTAAATGTTAGATGTTCTGTATCATTGATCAAGCTATCATGAAAATATAAAATGAGGGACAGAGAGATAGCATGGAGATAGAGCATTTTCCTTGCATGCAGAAGGATGGTGGTTCGAATCCTGCATCCCGTATGGTCCCCTGAGCCTGCCAGGAGCAATTTCTGAGCCTAGAGCCAGGAGTAACCTCTGAGCACTGCTGGTGTGACCCAAAAATAAAAAACAAAATAACAAAAAATAAAAAATAAAATAATTAATATCCAAGCTATAGAAGGAATTTATGAAACCAGAGGGGGATTATAGATTAAGATATTTGCTTTGTATGTTTCTAACCCCATTATATCCCTTGCATGACATGTAGTTCCCTGAAAACTTCTTAAACTGATCCCTGCGCACAGACTATAAGTAAGATATGAGTTTATGCCACTCTCTAGGTATTCCCCACCCTCTCAAAAATAGCCCAAAATTACACAAAAATGTCTAAACAACTTTATAAAAATAATGAAAAAAAACATGAAGCGGCATTTTACCTAAAAGGACATAGAGAAAGCAGACAAATACTAAACATGATCATTATTGACGCTAGAGATGTAGGTGTTGACATGTTTGCATTATATGTGTTAGAGACAGGTTTGATTGCTGGTATTGCTGGTCTCCAAGCACCTTAGGGAGAAAGCTCCAAGGAACAGAGCTAGAAAGAAGTACATGTAAAGCACTGCCAAATATACTTGCTCCATTCACACTCCCTGTGAATACTTAATATCATTATTTTCTGTGAAATTCAAATTATTTTTCAGTACACTATTGTCTCACAACTATGAGAAAAGTCTATACCATAAAGACCAAAAAAAGTAGTGATGAGTGTGTCAAGGAAAAGGAATGCTCCTACCTTACAAATAGGAATGAAATTCACCATCCATAAAAGAACAGTATGAGAAATTCATTAAAAATTAGGACTAGAGATCACATGTTATTCATCAATTCTATTTCTACGATTTCATATAAAATACAATATGTTAATAAGAAAACCAACAAAAACCTATATTAATTTCTACATTATTTGCCAAATACATTAGAAACAAATTAAGTACCCAGAAGTATAAGATTAGATAGAGGAATGTAATATATATTGAAATGCTTAATAGCTACTAGGAAAGCTGGCATTTTATCTTTGTGGCAATATGGAAGGAACTGGAAGATAAGCTAAGCAGAACAAGTTAGGAGAAAATCAGAAGCCTATATTCAATGTAATTTATTAGGAAACAAAGTTTTCAATATGCAGCAGACAAACTCTGAAGCAGAATAGCCAGTGTTGTCAGGGATCTTAGGGGAAAAGAAGCTTCATCCACTGTTGAAGAGAATGACTTCTGTTTCAATATATATGAAAGGAAGTATGTAAATGTCTCAGAAACATAAGAATTGAGCTTCCACATGAATCAGAAATCTCATTTCCGAGCATCTACTCCAAGAGCATATTCCAAGAATAACATTTGTTGTCCTATTCACTGTAGCACTATTCACAATAGCTAAGCTATGGGATAAATCCTAGTGCCCAAGAATAAAGGAATCGATAAATTGTTGTACATATACACAATGAAATATACTTCAGCTATAAGACAAGGTATGCAACTTTATGCAAAGTGTAAGGAACTTATTAGTAGTAGCAATAATGCAATTAGATTTAGAGCGAGAGAGAGAGAGAGTGAGACAGAGAGAGAGAAAGAAAGAAGTGCAAAGTAATTCCTAATATATAAAATGCAAAAAAAACCCATAGTAAGATAATAGCAATTGACCTATCAAGAGTCTGAGAAGGGCATGTGGGACCTTGAGAAATTTTTGAAGTGATACTGAATTCTGGTGCTAGGTATGTTACTGAAACACTATGTTTGAAATGTAATTTAAAAGTATTATAAATCATGGTGTCTAAATAAAAATTAAAACAAGAAACAACAATTAAAAATCTTTCAAATTGAAACACTAAGATCATTATTACAAAATTTTGCTGATTTCTTCACACATAGAAGCAGATGTTTATTTAGTATCTTAGAGACAGAAGACCAGCCTTCTACAATGATAACAAGTATAGCTCAATGTTCAGGCTTAGTCAACATCTCTATGAATTGGGGAATTAATAGTTAATTTTATTTTTTATTTTTATTTTGGGGGGGGGTTTGGGATCACACCGGCAGTACTCAGAGGTTACTCCTGGCTCCATGCTCAGAAACTGCTCCTGGCAGGCACGGGGGACCATATGGGATGCTGGGATTTGAACCAATGACCTTCTGCATAAAAGGCAAATGCCTTACCTCCATGCTATCTCTCTGGCCCCTAATAGTAATTTTTTGATAAATAGCATTTACTTTCAAATCATTGTTTGATTGTCTTCATATTCATATTTAGAATAATCTCTCATGATATGAGAATAGTTCATGAACATAGAGGTAAATATGGATTTGGGCTTTTATTCTCAAAGATCTATTAACTTGAACTTCTCATTAAAGTCTCCTGGTCTATAAATCTCCATGATAATAAAAGGTAATATTTTGTACAAATTTGTTTTTCATTTTTAATGTGTAAAATTTCCTTGAATTTCACAGCAATGTTTTTCAGTAAAGCATTATTTCACAGATAAAATAAGAAATGAAGATATTTAATAAAGATTTTTAAAACTCATTTCCATCTAATTTAACTATTATTTATAACTACCTCAGCATTGTATTTAGTTTCTGTGATCCTGCTATCAGACCAATAATTGCCATTGTGTCGTGTGAATATATACTTTAAGGCATGTCAATATGTACTTTTATAATAACTTCTCAAACTAGTGTGAATATGTCTATAAAGTGTATATATATATATATAATTGACATATGTCTTATTATGAAGTTTAAGTTTCATTACACACATATATTTTGTACTGTGTGCTAAAATTGTTAACTAGTTCACCACCCAATCTCTCGAGAAAGGTTGTATTTTATTTGACAAAATATCACCTTTCTTTAACCTGGATGCTGGGAAGAGAACACATTCTCAATATAACAAATTGCCCCTATATCTCTTAAAGTAACCCCACCTCATTTCCCAGTCTGCATGCACATTCCTATCAAAAATTTCTGAAACTTTTTCCCTCTCATGAAAAGGCTAATGTTGTGAGAAAGGCTAATAAATGACAGAACACTTTGCTATCATATTACCAAGACTTCATTACTCTATGGTTATAAGTCAACGAGTGGAGAGTCTGAGCAGTTCCTATTACACACATCATGATTCTACACACTTCAATCAAGGACCTTTTCACCCCTTTATATAGGGACTAAATCATTCTAATTGGTGTCATCTCTTCTGACATGCAAGCATTGCCTCATCCCTGACAATCTTTGTCCTTTCTCCATTAGATTAATAAGAAATTAATAAAGAAGAGAAACATATGGGTCAGAAACAGGCCAATATTAATAGAACGTTCTTGTTTTGCATCCTGGAAAGAGCTCTCTTATGTCAAAGAAGTCTAAGTTTTAAATGGAATAAATGTAGACAATTTTTTTCTGATTGTAAGGCACCATCATTATAGTATAGGCTTGTTCAAGAGTTTGGGGTATCCCTGTTTCTCTGTCATAAAGCTCATAATAAGTTCTTATTTTCTGCTTAGTTTAAGGATCATATCAGAGGCCAAGAAAACCCTTTCATAATTACCTTCAATCAGAGTATTAATTATAAATTTAATCATTTGTCAGGTAATCTTAACCTTAACCAAGGGTCATTATTATCTCTACTTTAACAGAATATGAGAGCAGTGACTAAAATAAATATTCTATTCAACCAAGCAAGTCATTCATTTGTTAATTAATTTCTTTCTAGTAAAATGCCACTAGTCACTCTTTACAATTAAAAAGCAGGTGTGTAATTCGGGACTTTACCGAAATTTATATTTTGGATCAGACTTTTCAAAGCTAGACATATTGACAAGAGTTCAAGGTGGGGCCGGCGTGGTGGTGCTAGAGGTAAGGTGTCTGCCTTGCCAGCACTAGCCTAGGACAGACCGCGGTTCGATCCCCCGGAGTCCCATATGGTCCCCCAAGCCCGGAGCGACTTATGAGCGCATAGCCAGGAGTAACCCCTGAGCGTTACTGGGTGTGGCCCAAAAACCAAAAACCAAACCAAAAACCAAACCAAAACGAACAAGCAAAAAAGCAAAAACAAAAGAAGAGTTCAAGGTGTTACAAGCAGGAAAATAATGGGTAATATAAGTTGGGAAATACAAACTCTGAAATAAACACCAGCCCTTACCATGGTAACTTTGGAAACAAAATACCCAATTTAAAAATGAAAGAGGTAGAATACCAAGCAAGTGTGAATTACCAAGAGAACAACTTCCAGAAATGCTAGACAATGACTATCTATGACAGGAACACAAGAATGGACACAGGAAGTTCTTTACTTTTCCTCAGGCCCCATTTACTCCAAGTTAGGTAAATAATTTGATTTAAAGGTAATTGATTTAAAAGTATGGAGGCCAGAGCAATAGTACAATGAGTAGAGAGCACTTGCCTTCCTCTGACTCAGGTTTTCTCCCTGATGCCATATACCCATATAGTTCCCCAGACCACCAACAGTCATCCCTGAAGAGAGAGCAGAGTAGTCTCTAAGCATTACTGAGTGTGGCTCTCCAAACAACAACAATGGCAGCTATAGAAATACCCATACTTAGCCTTCCCCTAAAACTACTTTGGGCTTTTCATCTCCACTTAAAATTCTTTTCAGTGAGGGAAAGGCAACAAACCAGAAAAGCCTGGGAACAATTAGGACTAACTTTCCTGCAAAGAACAATTCCCTGCTCCTATCTGAATCCATGGTTCCTCAAGGATTGCGTGGCAAGGTTTACCTCAACGATAAGCACAAGAAATGGACTTTAGGTGCAGTTCTCCAGCTGTTCCATGGAACTAGTAGTAGGGTCTTAGCATTTTTATGTTCAGTTCAGGGGCTGGCTCATCACAGTCCTAAATTATTCAGTCATTTTTCCAGTGACCATTGTGTGTTGAAAAAGATGTGGTAGATCTCCTTTCAAAGACTGCCTCCACTCTCTTCCCGACTTCACATAAACCACACAAGGAACCTTGCTCTTCCATTGGTGAGGGTGCCAGTCTACTAAAGGCAACAAAAGCCAAATTTTAAAAGTCTCTGCTCTCTTTTTTTGTCATGAAAATTAAAGTTTAAAGAACACTAGCCCTTGCATGTTATTAAAAATAAATTGATGATAAAATAAAGCGGGGAAGTTGTAAAAACTGTGCAGTATTTGAAATTAATTAAATTTTATGGTTTTTACAAGCAATTAGGTGGTGTTTGTCTATACATCAAATGTTATTTATGTTTTGATCTCTGTATTTTGCATTTAAATGTCCTTGTTATTTCTTCACTTGCCTATAATCAAAACCCAGAACATAATTGTACAAAAGATGTTCTCAATTAAAGGTAAAATAAAGACTCCAAAAGCTATCCAGCTCCCTAGAAAAGAAAACAGAAAAGAGGTTATCAGGATAAATAAAACATGTGTTTCTTAGATTAAAAAAAAAGCTTTAATTTTTATAAAACCAGTGTAAAAGACATTCCTAATAGATGTGTGTGTGTGTGTGTGTGTGTGTGTGTGTGTGTGTGTGTGTGCGCGTGCGTTACTATATGGTTCTTCCAAAATGAAGAATTGACTATGTTTCATGAGATATGTCCAGAGGGAGACAAGCACAGAGACTCACTCTCTCTATTTTTCCTAAGCTATTTTTCTCCCATTCTAAAGGTAAAATAGCTGCTATTTTTATCTTCCCAGAAATAATCATTTGCACTCTAGCGTATAGAGGCCTTTCTCTTTTACCCAAGAGAAGGCTTTTTGTTTGTTTATTTTAACCTTCCAGAGCAAGAGGTGAGGCAGGCAGGTGGGCTGGCAACTTTGTACACACTCTTCTAGGCTTTTAAAATTTAAAATCCCTTTCCATTTGTGCAACTCCAACCCCATGTTCAGGTGACATACTGTTCTCATTGAATCATGGGAATTTTAGGTCTTAGGCAGTTACTTTATTTACTCTGTATAAAAAGAAATATTCACTGCCACCTCTGAAAAACTTATTTGTGAATGTGTATGTGTGTGCATTAAAATACATGATTTAAATTGGCCATGTATAGGACACAATTCAGTAAGAATGGTCTATTCAAAGTATGAATTGAAAGCTACCTATTTTCAGTGTCAGATTTTTTATTAATACCAAAAAAATAAAATCTTTATCCATTAGTAATTCTTCAAGCCACTTTTGTGTAACCCTTGGCAACAACTAACCTGATTTTCTATCTCGACAGATTCTATTTTGGAATTTCATATAAATAAAAACATACATTATGTGATCTCTTATACCTGATTTCTTTCTCTTAGAAAGCTGTTTTCATTGTTCATTCAACGATATGATTGCATGCTTATTTCATCTTTATTAAAGTATAATTTCAGTATATTTATATAGTATATTTTGATTAGTCACCTAACAACTTACAGTTAGCCTATTTCTTTTTTAAATGTCCTTGTTATAATCATAACAACGTTCTCTGTTATTATATATTTTCTATATAATATATTAATATCATAATATATTATATAGAAAATATATAACTATAATAATAACATAACATATAAAATTAAATAATTCTATATTTTAATTTATAGTTTTGCTAATTTAATGTACCTATTTTCTTTCTTTTGTGTGTGTGTGTGTGTGTGTGTGTGTGTGTGTGTGTGTGTGTGTGTGTGGTTTTTGGGTCACACCCGGCAGTACTCAGGGGTTACTCCTGGCTCCATGCTCAGACATTGCTCCTGGCAGGCACAGGGGACCATATGGGATGCCGGGATTTGAACTGATGACTTTCTGCATGAAAGGCAAACACCTTACCTCCATGCTATCTCTCCGGCCCTAATGTACCTATTCTCAAATATGATATAAATTAATTTAATTGTTATGTCATAACAATATATATATTTAATTTCTGAAGAAATATTGAGCTCTTTTCTATGGTAGCTATACCATTTTATACTTTACCCTACAATTTTGAGACTTTGTATTTAGTCTGAACTGGTACTAACAGTTTTTATTAAATAATTTAACAGTGGTTATCATAACCATCATATCATATTAGAAATGGTATCATTGTTTTGATTTGTAATTCTCTAGTGATTTTAGGACACTGCTTCCAGTTCACGTTGCTGTATTTGTAGATATTCTTTAAAGAAATAAGTGTAAAAAGTCTCTGTTTCTTTTGGTTGACTTATTTGACCTTATTTTTAAATGATTACATTTATTTTCTTGATAATTAAGCCTTATAAATATAATTTGCCTCTATTCTCCCTTATTGCTCTGTTTTATAGGGTCGTTTTACTTTTTTTTTTATAAATGGCTTTGGACCACATTTAGTTATACTCAGGGTTTATTTCTGACACTGTGGTCTAGGATCACTGTAATGCTCTAGGGATTATACATTGTGTTCACCTTGGAATTAAATCTGGATCAATCACATGTAAGATAAGCACCTTTACCCTTTTACTCTCTCCTTAGTCCTAATAAGATTTCTTCTCCTTATTTATTTCTTCTACAAGTCTTGGCTTGTCAAAATCAGAATCATTACAACAAAGGAGAAAACAGGTAAAACTGAGATGAAAAGCTCAAAAGGTTCAAATATCATGCCCAAGGATTGGCTTGCAATATGAGGCAAGTCTATCCCACCAGTGCTATATCATATTATTTTCAAAAGAAACACATTCTAGGTATTTCTTTTTTACTATTTTAATGTGGTACTAAGATTTATAATACTGGTAACTGTACTTTCCATGTATACATCATTCCAATACTATATCCACTAACCAGAGTACTCACTTCCTTCCACCACAGTCTTAAGGGTGCCACCCAGTCCCATTAAGCTCACTTATTTTTAATTTTCAATTTGTTGATCTCCAGTGGCCACTCTTTGTAACTCTTACATTATTTGTAGCATGTGTTTTCTATTCTCTCTTGATTATTTTCAAAACATTTTTCTCACTCTGCAAAATGCTCTCCTTCCCCTTGCTTTTCTAGCCTGCTTTTTTAGTTCTGAAAAGCTATATTGGAAAAATCATTAAAGAAACCAGAAGACGTCTTCACTACTCTAAGAGTGATTTCCTTTTTCTCTTTACTACATTTTATTTTGGCCTTTCAAGATTCATTCAATCAAAACTATTTGAAAAAACACATTCTGACATGTCTAATGGTGAAAGACAGCAGAGCTCATGGGCATTAAAAAAAAAAAAAAGACTCTAACGACCCACTCCTGAAAATTTAGAAAATAAAACAGACAGCACCATTTTAACTTATTTGTTCACTCAGCTTATTTTTCCCATCACTGGCAACTTTGAGCCTTTCCAAATCCATTTTCTTTGAAGTTATGGTCTCAGCCATAATTATGCTAAGTAGTATTTTCCAAATACAAATTGGGTCATTTTATAGTCATTTTATAGTTATTCTATCTATTCAAAATCTCTACTCCACTTGACAACATAGAGCCAATAATTATATATGTTTTATTATATATAATATATATTTATCTATATAAATATATGATTTATTAGAGTTCTCTTTCTATTTCTTACTTTTGGAGATTGTTTATCGATCATATATACTTTTCAAAGAACCAACTCTTGCTTTCATTAATATTTTTTATTATATTTTTATTTCAGTTCATTAATTACATATATATGATTATATATACATATATATAATTATAAAGAACCAGGAGTACTCCCTGAGCGCTACTGGGTGTAAACAAACAAACAAAAAACAAATTGCCCTCACATCCATGCCAATTTTTTTGGGGGTGGGGCACACCTGGGGATGCTCAGGGGTTACTCCTGGCTATGTGCTCAGAAATCGCTCCTGGCTTGGGGGACCATATGAAATGCCTGAGGATTGAACTGAGGTCTGTCCTGGGTCAGTCATGCAAAGCAAACGCCCTACTTCTGTGCCATTGCTCTAGCCCCCCAAGCAAATAATATTTTTAACTTTAATTCTTTCCCTCAGCTTTCAGCACCACCACCGACCTAAAACCCCATATTCTCTTTACTGTTTGTGCTGGCCAGTATTGCATGTATTGTATGTATATTGCATGTACAACCTGGTACTTACACTGTTTTGGACAGTTTCATATTTGTTTGTTTGTTTTGGGGCCACTCCCATCAGCTCACGGCTCACTCCTGGCTCATAATTGCATTGTGAAGTACTTCCATTACTATATTGAATATAAGTGACATAGTATGTAAACTTGGCTTGTGCCAGATCTTGGAGGAAAGGATTTTAAATTTTAACTATTCACTATAATGTTTGCTTGGGAAACATTTATTATTCTTATTTATTATTAAAATTTTAATAAATGATTTTAATATTGAGGATAGTTCCCTCAATTCCCATATTGTTGAGAGGTAATTTTTTTATGAATAGGGACTGAATCTTGTAAAACGCATTCCCTGCATTTATTTTTTGAACATATTATGTTCTCTTTTCTTTTATTAATATGGTAATTATGTTAATTTATTTGCATATGTTAAACCATCCTTGCATCCCTGGGATGAATCCTACTTGGTCATAGTATATGGACTTTTTGATTAATTGTTGAATTCCATTTGATAATATTTTGTTAAAAATCTTTGAATATGTGTTCATCAGGAATATTAGCCTATAATTCTCTTTCCATTTTTTTGTGGTGTCTCTTTTTGGTATCAAGGTGATGTTTCATTTTTAGAAACTGGAAGTCATTTTATTTCTTCAATTTTATAAAGAGCCTGACAATTTTTGGCATTAGGCTCTAATAAATGTTTGAAAGTATTCATTAGTGAATTCATATGGGCCTGATGTCTTGTTTTTGGTAAGACTTTGCTTACCATTTTAATTTATTTCAATATAGTAATATGTCTGTTTAGGTATTTCTAATCATCTTGGATACAATTTGATAAGTTATAGGAGTCCCAGAATTTATCCATTTTCTCTACTTTCCTTTGTGGCAATAAGTTTCTCAAAGTATTCTCTAGTTACTTTGTGACTTTATGTTGTGACAAGCCTCCTTTAATTTCTGATTTGATTTATTAGAGTTCTCTCTCTATTTCTTATTCTTGGTGATTGCTTATCGATCATATATACTTTTCAAAGAACCAACTCTTTCTTTCATTAATATTTTTGATTATTTTTTATTTCCAGTTCATTAATTTATGCTCTAAGTAATATAATTTTCCCCAGTCTGTGTTCAATTATATTATTACTCATTTTCCAATTTGTAAGTTATGCTGTCAATTTATTTATGTGTATCCTTTTTAATGCTTGCTTACAAGGCTATGATTTTTTACTTAATATCACTTCTATTTCCTACAAATTCTGATAGTTTATGTCTGCTTTCTCATTTGTTTCCAGGAATTGCTTTATTTCTTTGATTTCTTTTTTAGCCCACCGGTTGATTAGTACTGAGCTGTTTAATTTCTAGATGTTAAAGTATTTTTTCAGTTTGTTTGTAATTCAATTCCATTTTAGTGCATTATTTTCTGGGAGGATAATTGACAAAATTTCTATCTTCTTGATTTTATGGAGGTGTGCTTTCTAGCCCTGCAAGTGGCTTATCTTTGAGAATGCCCAGGGCATCAAAAAAGGTCGGCAACCTTTTTTTTTCAACTAAGATAAATCTCGCCAAAACCACGATTGAAATTTGTTTTGAGAGCCACACAGGGCGCACACTGACAGAGGCTAGGAGCAGAGTCCTGACTCCTGGAGCAGCAGCCCAGCACACAGAAGAGCCAAATTAAAAGTGTAAAGAGCCACATGTGGCTCGCGTGCTGCAGGTTGCCGACCACTGCCCCATGTGAATTGGAGAAAATGTGAATTCGGGTTTGGGGAATGAAAAAGCATCTACATATCTACTCAACCCCTCTCACTGCTTCTTTCAAAGTCAGTATATCCTGGTTGAATCTTAGAGGTGATAGAGATATGATGAAGTTTACAAATATTATTGTGTTGCTATGAATGTCTTTCTTCTAATCTCAGCAGTTGTTTTAAGTATTTGCTGGACCCTCACTGGTTGCTTATATGTTTAGGAATGTGATTTCTTCATGATATATTAAAAAATAAAAATTGATTATTAAGAAATCACCCTCTCTTATAACCTTTTTTTTTTTTTTTGCTTAAATTCTATGTCATCTGATATTAGTATGGCCAACTCAGCCTTTTATACAGGAGTTGATTAATCGAATGATTGTCTTGTAAGCTTTGACTTTGATTCTGTTTGTATGACTCTTCAAATGTGTTTTTGTGGGCAGAAAAATGTTGGATTCAATTTTTCCCCCATTTTACCATTCAGTGTCTCATAATGATTGCCTTTAGTCCACTGATTTTTTTTTTTTTTGCCTTTTTCTTATTTTTGGTAGAAGTTTGGTGTGTTTGTAGAGTTTATCTTGCCTTAAGATACTGCCTTCAGTTTTTTCAATGAGGTGTTGGGTCTATAAAGTTTAGTTGTAAAACTGTGATCCTTCCTTCAATACTGAATGAGAGTTTGACTAATAAGAATACTTACTCTTAGAGTATGTTTCATTTATTGATTTTTTTCGTTATATACCACCATTGTATTCTGGCCTAATGTGTTGTTTGTAATAAATTGCTGTGAATTTTAAGGAGGTTTGAGATTGTATGTCACTTCATTTTTGTTTACTCTTTTCAGTATATTATCTCTATCTATGATTTTCATCATTATAAATAAGATGTGCTGTGTAGAGTTTTTATTTGGGTTTTTAGCTGGTACTCTTTAGCCCTGAGAAATGCTCAGTTAGTGTTTTTGACTGTTGATTCTTTAGGGAGATTTTTCTCCTGGTTCTCTGGGAACCCAAAGATATTTTTTGTTGTATCTGTTGAATTTATCCCAACATTTTAATGCTGTTGTTCATTTATTTTGTGTTTTTTTTTTTACATTTTCTGTCACTTACTTTAAAATTATTTCTCATTGCTATAACAAGTACTTCCAGTACTATGTTGAATAGGAGTGGAGAGAGAGAAGCCTTGAGCCTTGTCTCTTGTACCAGATTTTAAAGAAAAGACTTTTAGTTTATCCTCACTGAGAATATTTGTCATTGGCTTGTGGTAGATGACTTTGACTGTATTGAGAAAAGTTCATTCCATTCCCATCTTGTTTAGTGTTTTTTTTTTTTATCATGAATGGGTATTGGGACTTATTGAATGTTTTCTCCACACCTATTAATATGAACATACGGTTATTATTTTTACTTTCATTAATATGGTCTATTATTTTGATTGATGTATGTATGTTAACCATCTTTGCGTTGCTATAATCAAAATTACTTATTCATGGTGTATAATCTTCTTGATGAGGTGTTGGATCCTATTTATCAGGACTTTGTTGAGGATCTTTGCATTTGTGTTTATTAAGGTTATTGGTTTGTAGTTTTCTTTTTTTTTTTGCAGCATCTCTGTCTGGTTTTGATGATGTTAGCTTCATAAAAACTTTGTTTTTTTTTTCTTCATTTTACTAAAATAACCTGAAAATGATAATGGTAGTTCCTCTTGAAAAGTTTGAAAAAATTGGTTAGTGAATCCATCTGTAACTAGGCTTCAGTTTTGGGGGAGAATTTTGATTAACATTTTAATTTCCTCAATAGCTATGGGTCTCTTTTTTTAAATAATATTTTTTATTTAAACACCTTGGTTACAAACATGATTGTAGTTGTGTTTAGTCATATAAGAGGGCACACCCCATCACCATCAACTAAATTCAAGTGATGGGCCTCTTTAGATATTCTAGATCATCCTGCTTCAACTGTGGAAGATTATGAATCCAAGAATGTATCCATTTCTTCCAGGTTCTCATGTTTAGTGGCCTAGATTTTCTCATAATAGTCTCAGATTACCCTTAAATCAAAAAAAATGCATTTTTAATTTTGTTTATTAAGTTTCTCTCACTCATTCTTATGTGGTTTCCTAGTGTTTTATCAATTTTGTTTATTCTTTAAAAGAACAAGTTTTGCTTTCATTGATATTTCAGATTGATATTTGAATTTCCACTTTGATTTCTGTCTAAGCTTTGTCATTTTCTGTTACTTACCTATTTTTGGTTCCTTTTATGGATCAATTTTAATTTCATAAGCTGTGTCATTAAGTTAATTATGTAGCAGTTAGGCAAGAAAAAATATTAAAGGCATCCAGATAAGAAAGGAAGAAGTCAAGTTCTCACTATTTGCAGATGATCTGATGCTAAAGCCTCTTCAATAAGAGATGCTAGGACAACTGGTCAGCCCCATGCAAAAAATGTGAACTCAGACCTCAATCTAACACTATGCACAAATGTCAAATCCAAATGGATTAAAGACCTTGATATCAGACCCGCAACCATGAAGTGTATAAAAGAACATGTACATAAAACACTCAATAACATTGAAACTAAGGCATCTTCAAGGAGGAAACAGCACTGTCCAAACAAGTGAAAGCAGAGATAAACAGATCTGACTATATTAAGCTGAGAAGCTTCAGCATCTCATAAAGTTATGACGATGATACAAAGGCCATTCACATTATGGGAGAAACTATTCAACAATAACTATCAGATAAGGGGCTAATATCCAATATATACAAGGTACTACCAAACTTAACAAAAATACACCTAACAGTATCAGTGTCCTGTATATTTTGGATATTAGCCCATTATCTGATGGGTATTGGGTGAATAGTTTTTCTCACATGTTGTTCTATATACCTTATTGTATCAGGTCTGATATCAAGGTCTTTAATCCATTTGGATTTTACCCTCGTACATGATGTTAACTGGGAAGAACTTTAAAAGAAAAAAACATCTAATCCCATCAAAAAATGGGGAGAAGAAATGAACAAACACTTTGAAAAAAAAGAAATACAAATGTCCAAAAGGCACATAAAAAATGGTCCTTATCACTAATCATCAGGGAGATGCAAATCAAAACAACGAGATACCATCTCACACCACAGAGATTGGCACACATTACAAAGAATGAGAACAATCAGTGCTGGTGGGGATGTGGAGAGAAAGGAACTCTTATCCACTGCTGGTGGGAATGCTGTCTAGTCCAATCTGTAGGAAAGCGATATGGAGATTCCTCTAAAAATTGGAAATTGAGCATCTATTCAACCCAGCTATTCCACTTCTAGGGATATACCCTAGGAACACAAGAATACAATACAAAAATCCCTTCCTCACACCTATATTTATTGCAGCACTATTCACAATAGCCAGGCTCTAGAAACAACCAAGATGCCCTTCAACAGATAAATGGCTAAAGAAACCGTGGTACCGGTTGAATGAAGAGGATGTAGCATATCTAAACACACCCTTCACTATTGAGGAAATGAAGACAATAATCAAATGTCTACCCAAAAACAAAAGTCCAGGCCCACATGCATTTACTAATGAATTCTTTCAAACCTTTCAAGAGGAACTTCTACCAATCCTAGAAAGACTCTTTCATGAAATCAAAAAAACAGGAACACTTCCAAATAGCTTTTATGAAGACAATATCACCTTGATACCGAAACCAGTCAGAGATGCTACCAAAGAAGAAAATTACAGACCAATATCGCTGATGAATGCAGATGCAACAATCCTCAACAAAATCCTGGCAAATAAGATTCAATGCCTCATTAAGAAGATCATCCACTATGATCAAGTAGGTTCATCCCAGGAACGCAAGGATGGTTTAACATCCATAAATCTATCAACACAACATCAACATCGAGAAAAATAGAAATCACATGATCATATCAATAGACGCAGAGAAAGCATTTGATAAGGTGCAACACCCATTCTTGATCAAAACTCTCAGCAAGATGGGAATGGAAGGAATCTTTCTCAATATAGTTAAAGCCATCTACCACAAGCCAGAGGCAAATATTGTCCACAATGGAAAAAAAAAAAACAAACCTGAAACCCTTTCCTCTAAATTCTGGCACAAGACAAGGCTGTCCTCTCTCACCACTCCTATTCAACATAGCACTGGAAGTACTTGCTATAGAGATTAGGCAAGAAAAAGATATCAAGGGAATCCAGATATGAAAGGAAGAAGTCAAGTTCTCGCTGTTTGCAGATGACATGATACTTTACATAAAAAACCCTAAAGTCTCTACGAAAAAGTTTCTAGAAACAATACACTCATATAGCAAGGTGGCAGGCTACAAAAGTAACACACAAAAATCAATGGCCTTTCTATACACCAATAGTAATCAGGAAGAAATGGACATTAAGAAAACAACCCCATTCACAATAGTGCCACACAAACTCAAATATCTTGGAATCAACTTGACTAAAAATTTGAAGGATCTATACAAAGAAAACTATAAAACTCTGCTGCAAGAAATAAGAGAGGACATGTGGAAATGGAAGCACACACGCTGCTCATGGATTGGCAGGATTAACATAATTAAAATGGCAATACTCCTCAAAGCATTGTATAGATTTAATGCGATCCCTCTAAAGATACCCATGACATTCTTCAAAGAAGTGGATCAGGCACTTTTGAAATTCATTTGGAACAATAAACACCCTAGAATAGCTAAAGCAATCATTGAGAGAAAGAATATGGGAGGAATTACTTTCCCCAACTTTAAACTGTACTACAAAGCAATAGTTATCAAAGCAGCATGGTACTGGAATAAAGACAGGCCCTCAGATCAGTGGAATAGGCTTGAATACTCAGAGAATGTTCCCCAGACATACAATCACCTAATTTTTGATAAAGGAGCAAGAAATTCTAAATGGAGCAAAGAGAGCCTCTTCAAGAAGTGGTGTTGGCACAACTGGCTAGCCACTTTAATTGAACTTAGACCCCAGCTAACATCATGTACGAAGGTTAAATCCAAATGGATGAAAGACCTTGATATCAGACGGAAATCGTAAGATATATAGGACAACACCTAGGTAAAACACTTCAGGACATTGAGACTAAGGGCAACTTCAAAGAGAAAACTGCACTCTCCAAGCAAGTGAAAGCAGAGATTAACAGATGGTAATATATTAAACTGAGAAGCTTCTGCACCTCAAAAGAAATAACGCCCAGGATACAAGAGCCCCCCACTGAGTGGGAGAAACTATTCACCCAATACCCATCAGACAAGGGGCTAATCTCCAAAATATACAAGGCACTGACAGAACTTTACAAGAAAAAACATCTAACCCCATCAAAAAATGGGAAGAAGATATGGACAGACACTTTGACAAAGAAGAAATACAAATGGCCAAAAGACACATGAAAAAATGCTCCACATCACTAATCATCAGGGAGATGCAAATCAAAACAACTATGAGGTACCACCTCACACCCCAGAGATTGGCACACATCACAAAGAATGAGAACAAGCAGTGTTGGAGGGGCTGTGGAGAGAAAGGAACTCTTATCCACTGCTGGTGGGAATGCCGTCTAGTTCAACCTTCATGGAAAGCAATATGGAGATTCCTCCAAAAACTGGATTTCGAGCTCCTATATGACCCAGCTATACAACTCCTAGGAATATACCCTAGGAACATAAAAATACAATTAAAAAAATCCCTTCCTTACACCTATATTCATTTCAGCACTATTTACCATAGCAAGACTCTGGAAACAGCCAAGATACCATTCAAAAGATGAATGGCTAAAGAAACTGTGCTACATATACACAATGTAATATTATGCAGCTGTCAGGAGAGATGAAGTCGTGAAATTTTCTTATACATGGATGTACATGGAATCTATTATGCTGAGTGAAATAACTCAGAGAGAGAAAGACACAGAATGATCTCACTCATCTATGGGTTTTAGGAAAAATGAAAGACATTCTTGCAATAATAACTTTCAGACACAAAAGAGAAAAGACCTGGAAGTTACAGCTCACCTCATGAAGCTCACCACAAACAGGGATGAGTTTAGTTAGAGAAATAACTACGTTTTGAACTATCCTAATAATGATAATGTACGAGGGAAATAGAAAGCCTGTCTAGAGTATAGGCGGGGGTTGGGTGGGGAGGAGGGAGATTTGGGACATTGGTGATGGGAATGTTGCACTGGTGATGGGTGGTGTTCTTTACATGACTGAAACCCAAACACAATCATGTATGTAATAAAGTTGTTTAAGTAAATAAAAACAAACTCTGGTACATATACACAATGGAATATTATACAGCCATCAGGAGATGAAGTCATGAAATTTTTCTGTACATGGATGTACATGGAATCTATCATGCTGAGTGAAATAAGTCAGAGGTAGAGAGATAGATGCAGAATAATCTCACTCATCTATGGGTTTTAAGAAAAATAAGTCACTTTTGCAACAATCCTTAGAAACAATGAGAAAAGGGCTGGAATTTCCAGCTCACTTCAAAAAACTCACCACAGAGAGTGGTGAGTGGAGTTATAGAAATAACTACACTGAGATCTACTATAACCATGTGGATGAATGAGGGAACTGGAAAGCCTGTCTAGAGTACAGGTGGGGTTGGGGTGGGATGGAGGGAGATTTGAAACATTGGTGGTGGGAATATTGCACTGGTGAAGGGGGTGTTCTTTTTTTTTTTTTTGGTTTTTGGGCCACACCCGTTTGATGCTCAGGGGTTACTCCTGGCTATGTGCTCAGAAATCGCCCCTGGCTTGGTGGGACCATATGGGACGCCGGGGGATCGAACCGTGGTCCTTCCTTGGCTAGCGCTTGCAAGGCAGACACCTTACCTCCAGCGCCACCTACCCGGCCCCAAAGGGGGTGTTCTTTACATGACTGAAACCTAATCACAATTGTATTTGTAATCAAGATGTTTTAAAAAAGATATTAATTAAAAATACATCTAATGATATCAAAAATGGGGAGAAGAAATGAGCGGATAATTCCTCAAAGAAAAAATACAAATGGCCAAAAGGAATATGAAATAAATGATCCTCATCACTAATTGTCAAAGATACACAAATTAAAACAACAATTGTATCATCTCATGTCACAAAGCCTGGCACACATCATAAAGAACAAGAACAATCAGTGCTGGCAAGATAGGGAGAGAAAGGAACTCTCATTCATTGTTGGTGGGAATGCCATTTAGTACAGCCTTTATGAAAAAAAATAGGGAGATTCCTTGATAGACTAGAAATTGAGTTCCCATATGATCCAGCTTCCATTCCTAGGGATATACTCTAGGAACAAAAAAGCACCACACAAAATATGCCTTCTGCACACCTATACTCATTGTAGCACTATTTATAATAGCCAGAATCTGTAAACAACCCAGACACCTGAAAACAGATGAGTAGCTAAAGAAACTGCCATACTTATACATAATAAATACTATGCAGCTGGCAGGAGATATTATGTCATGAAATTTTCCTATACATGGATGTGCATGAAAACTATTAGGCTCAGTGAAATAAGTCAGAAGGAGAGAGATAGACACAGAATAGTTTCACTCATCTATGGGTTTTAAGAAAAATAAAAGATATTATTGTAATAATGCACAGAGACAATAGAGATGGTGGATAGAAAGCCCAGCGCAGTATATGAAGTTTACCACAAAGAGTGGTGAGTTCAATTAGAGAAATAGCTACACTGACAACTCTCTTGACAATGGTAATGAGTTAGAGACATAGAATGCCTGTCTCAAAAACAGGCAAGTCGTGGGGGAGGAGGCAGATGGAGGGGATTGCTGATGGGAATATTGTACTAGTGAAGGGGGGTATTCTAATTTATAACTAAAACTCAACTTCAAACATGTTTGTAATCATGATGCTTAAATATCTTTAAAAAACAAAAATAAAAAAAATATATTTATCTTCTGCTTTTGTCTGAGGGTGTTCTGCAACTCATTTTTAAGCTAACTGATTTTGTCCTTAGCACCTATTTTTCTGCAAGTGAGGTCTTCCAGTGAGTTAAGAAAACTTTTGGGCCCAGAGAGATAGCACAGAGGTGTTTGCCTTGCAAGCAGCTGATCCAGGACCAAAGGTGGTTGGTTCAAATCCTGTTGTCCCATATGGTCCCCCGTGCCTGCTGGGAGCTATTTCTGAGCAGACAGCCAGAAGTAACCCCTGAGCACTGCCAGGTGTGGCCCAAAAACCAAAAAAAGAAAAAAAAAGAAAAAAAAGAAAAAGAAAACTTTCAAGTTTTTCAGTCCTGTCAATTCTGCTTGAAGGTATATCATTCCTACTCTCATTTCTTCCTGAGTCTTTCTGGATATTCTTCTAGGTGTTCCTTGAACATCCTCAATATTTCCTCTCTAAAGTTCTTATCAGAAAGGCTATATAGGTGCCTGATTATATTTGAGTCTTAAATACGAATTATGGTGGGTTTCTGCAATACTTTTTTATTGTTATCATTGCATTTTCTTGCTAATACATATGTGTTATGCTATATTAAGTACAGATAATTGAAATATATAAATAGTACTCTGGTTTGCGTCTTTATATTGCATGAAATTGGCCCAGTTTGAATCCCCAGAATTCTATGTGGTCTCTTGAGTATCATAAAGTGGAACTCCTGACCACAGACACAAGAGTAAGCCCTAAGTACCACTAAGTCTGGTTCAAAAAACAAACCAACAACTACAGCAACACATAAAAATTTAATTGTTTAAATTTCTCTGACCAGTGAAGTTTTATGCACTATCTTGAGCCAATTCTATTTTAATTTATATTAATTTACTTAAATATTTTATAGAAGATAATGATAGTAGTTAATTAGGACTAATTTGAATGGGTTTAGAGAGTGGCCACTGAAATATTTACTACCCGTGGCTCATATAAATTCTGCAAGTTGTTCAAAATTAAAGGATATTCTCACTGATTTCTTTCTTTCTTTTTTTTTTTTTTTTTTGGTTTTTGGGCCACACCCGGTGGTGCTCAGGGGTTTCTCCTGGCTGTCTACTCAGAAATAGCTCCTGGCAGGCACGGGGGACCATATGGGACACCGAGATTCGAACCAACCACCTTTGGTCCTGATCGGCTGCTTGCAAGGCAAACATACAAGCTCATTTTTCATTTTTTATTGTTTTGGGGCCACACCCAGCTGTGTTCAGGTGTTACTCCTGCTCTGTTCAGGAATCACACTCCTGGTGGGCTTGGAATGCTGGGGATTGAACCTGAGTGAGCCGTGCGCAAAGCAAATGCCCTAGTTGCTGTGCTATCACTCTGGCCCCTGATTTCTTATTTTTAGCATCTAAACACAAGAGATCTAGAAACCAATATTTTATTCAATTTTTATAATTGATCTAGAAATATATATACATAAATAAATGAGAATGGCAGTTAAGCCAGGAATAACTGTAAATTGTTCTTACTTTATATGAAAATAAATAAATAAAATATAGTAATTAAGAGAATTTGAGAGGTCCCAAGCAATGAAAAATATCATAATCCCAAAGAGTACATGTTTAAATTCAATGATAGAAAGGGATTTTAGAGTGTTCAGTTTAGTTGTTTTCAGAGTAGAATCTGATGATCTGAATTTTTTACATTTTCAGATTATGCTACTTACTTATTATGAAGCACTGATGCAACCATGTACTAAAAGGTGTGTATGAGTTAGATGGCAAGTTCGGTAGTTATAGGTCATAATGTTTCATGAACTATAATTCTTTTTTTTTTTCATGTTGTTCTACTTTTCTCTGGGGAAAATTCATTCTCAAACAAATATTTCCAGAAGAATATCTGCCTTATATTTTTCACAACTATAAAACTCAAGATGGAAAGATCTCATTCTTTATAATCTAAAAAAAAAGCAATTAAATTATGTCTCATATGGGTCAGAGATATAGAACAACTAATAAGAAATTACATTTAATGCTGCTTATGTGGTAGCATACATAGTACCCCATGTGATTCCTCAAGTCCACTAGGACCTATCCCTGAGTGCAGAGCCAAGAGTAAGACTTGAACAAAGCTAAATGTGTACCAAAATAAAGAAACAGAAAAATATATTATATGACATGAAAATAACATTGCTTCTTTCCCTGCTTACTCCCGATCTCCAGTATTCCCTCCTTGAAAGTGTACTTCCAAATCAATATTGATTACAATGGCCATTGCTACACAATAGCATAGATATAAACACAAGTCCAGGGTCCTTTCCTCCTTAGCTCTATGCTTTGAATGCTTCCTTGCCACTAATCTGTGAGTTTTCCCAGTTTTCTGAAGAAAAACTTGCAACATATTTGCAATGATAGCTGTAAATAAAATGCTGTTAATTAAAAACACATAATATCTCTTCTCTGATTAAAATAATAATTATGAACACTTTCTTTTTCCAGAGCAAGACTGACTCAGATATTGTCAAAATTGAGCCCAGAAAATATCAAAAAAAATAATTTGCATGTCTTATATAAAAATTAGGAAGGGAGAACACAGTAATAACATTCATATTTTAAGGGTCTAAACTTGGTTAGAGGAAATACTATTAAATAAATCTATAATAGCACCCTGCTCTGGAGGGAGAGTTTGGGTGGGGGCCTTGACCTTCTGACCTTCCAACTCTTGAAGGATCTCTTTCCTTCCTGTGAGCCAGGAGTTTCTGCCAGCGTGCGGTTTGGCAGCCCTCTGCCATGCCAAACCCTTTTTAACCAGGCCAAGGAGAGGTGTGGGACATGGGTCACCCCAGCACCCTCTACCTCCTTTTTCCGGAACTCCAGGTCTTCCCCTGGGTCACATGCCTGGCCAAGCCAGTGCGGTGGGTCCTTGGAAAAGCTTTCCCCATTTCCCACCCAGCTCTGGAGAGAGTAATTGGGTGGAGGCCTTGACCTTCCGGCCTTCCAGTTCTTGAAGGATCTCTTTCCTTTTGGGAGCCAGGAGTTTCTGCCAGCCTGGGGTTTGGCAGCCCTCTGCCATGACAAAGGCCTTTTTAACCAGGCCTAGGAGTGGTGCGGAACATGGGTCACCCCAGCACCCCTCTACCTCCTTCCTTCAGAACTCCAGGGCTTCCCCTGGGCCACATGCCTGGTCAAGCCAGCGAGGTAGGTCCCTTGGAGGAGCTTATAGGTTACCCTAGGCTTTCCCCATTTCCTACCCAGCTCTGGAGGCAGGGTTTGGGTGGGGGCCTTGACCTTCGGCCTTCCACCTCTTGAAGGATCTCTTTTCTTCCTGGGAGCCAGGAGTTTCTGCCACCATGGGGAAAAGCAGCACAAGACGTTCTGGCTTCAGGTATTCCCAGGCAAGTTTCCTTACTAAACCTTTCCATTGTGAAACTGTGCAGGAGCAATAGTCCCACGCAGAACTTATAGATAAATATTTGGATATCATTGGGTTTGTTCTGTTTGTCATATTCAGAATACTGCCCAGAAGTTTATTTTATTCCTTTACTCCCTCACTCCCACCTCCTATTACCCGACATTTAATCATTTTTTTGTACTAATGATTTTTGTTTTGGCCAAAGTGGATTGCATATCTTTCACAATAATTATTTGGGGGAGCCTGAAGTTTCAGCAGGCAACATGGTGACAGCATGACTCCATGCTGTAGGCTTTTTGGCCAACCTTAGGGGAAGATGCAGCCTTGGCTCCCCACACCCCAGCCTTCTCTCCTTCCTCCCCGTCTGCTGGGTTACCCCTGGCCTGCCTTCTCAGGGTCCCAGAAAGTGGGTTCCGGCGAGGAACAGTTTTAAGAAGACCTCATGCTTCCCCATTCTTTCAGTGAGTGGGGAGGGGACTGGTGAACCTCTGGCTTCCAGCAATTAGGAAGCAAACGCCTTTCTAGGGAATCGGAAGCTTCAGCAGGCAACACGGGGATGGCTCCACACAGTAGGCTTTTTAGCCAAGTTTAGGGGAAAATGCAGCCTCGGCTGCACCCCACAGCCTTCTCTCTTCTTTAATCCGGTCCTCAGGGTTACCCCTGGCTGCCTGCTCAGGGTCCCAGCAAGTGGGTTTTAGCGAGGAGCAGTTTAAAGGAGACCTTTATGCTTCCCCCGTTCCCTCACCGAGCGGAGAGGGGACTGGTGAACTTCCAGCTTCCAGCAATTAGGAAGCAAACGCTCCTGGGGGTGTTGGAAGCCTCAGTAGGCAACAGGAGGATGACATGGCTCCTCGCACTCTTTGCTTGGCCAAATCACAGGCCAAAGTGGTGTCTCAGAAACAACACCCACCCTCTTGACTATTTTTAAAACATAAAAGGGACACATATATCTCCTTTGTATATCTTAGATGTATTCCCTGAACATCTATAACTCTTTTTGAATATCCTCATATAGTGACAATTTTGCCCACTGGTTTTGTTATTTGATTGCTTGTTTGATTTTTCCCCTTTGAGATATATTTTATAAGCAATACTGGTAGAAGAGTATCTCTGTATAGAATTCATGTTTGAACTAAGTTACAGGGAATGTTGGACTTTATTCGTCGGCCCCCAGATGCATCAACAATATCTTGTGGCATTGCTTCTCCTTTGCACAGGCACATTAAAATGGGAAAATAATACATATGCAAACAAGCTCTTATATAATAGAGATGGAAACACAAATTTGGTAATGCAAATAGGTCTTATACCCTGAACATGGGCATAATGATTTGGCATCGCCCATACACACCTGAAAAATGGATATCATCTATGGAAACAAATACAATCGTGTATAACATTACCAGGATGCAAACCTCTACCAGGGAAGACCTACCACTGCTCTGGCATTGGCTTACTCCAAAGAGTGCTCTCAACATCCAGACAACTCAGCAACAGCCTGATTGCAGGGCAGATTGCTCCATGTCTAATGGTATGCTGAAACTAGAGGATGCTCCACATCAGCCTGACTTCGATGAAAGAAATACATAGAATCCAGACTCTTTAAATATAAGACAACAATAGCTAAAGTGTGAAAAAGTTTCACCAGGGCCACGGAGAATGACTCGGGTTGGACAGACTGGTATGCCTGGAACCCAGAGTCGGTCTTATGCCAATAAACTTCTGGGGTGAGGCCTTCTTGTAATCAGGCCAAGGTTTTTTTTTTTTTTTTTTTCATTTTCCCATATTTTTCTGGGCCTATGCAAACAACAGCAATTGCCACTTTCACACCTTTACTATATTTTTTACTCTTATCCTTTAAGGAAAACAAACAAAAAACCAAAAAAACAATTTACTGAACTTAAAAACAAATGACTATAGTAGAATGCCTGTCTCGAATACAGGCAGGGGATTGGAAGGGGGAGGGGGAAATGTTACACTGGTTACACTGGGGGTGTTCTGTTTGTGACTGTAATCCAGCTATGATCATGTTACTTAAATAAAAAATATATTGAATTATTAAAAATACATAAAAAATTAAAACACTAAAACATTCTAAAAACAGAAATTGACATAAATGTAAAACCTTTATATTTTTACAAATATGAAGAACGAAATTAAGTTAAATTTTGGTGGTCAATAAATTTGGTAGTGATATTGCATCTGATTGTACATTTCTCTGCCTCAAAAAGTTGAAAAGGAATAAATGCATCTTCAGTTTCTTTAAAAAAATAAATAAATCTATAATAAATATGACAAGTGAATCATAAATCTATAATAAATATGATAAGGAAATCTATCATTCCTCTTAAGATAGATTTTAATCATTCCCTTTCTTTTAATTAAACTTGCATTATGATAGAGCATAATTTCTGAGATTTATTAATGAACACAATTCTCTGGCCAGTTAAACTATAAATAATATTCATATGCTCTACTCTCATTCTTAAAAAAAATTCTAGTTTCCTTCCCCCTATATGACACACCCAATGACTTGTTGGTTCTATTGCTCCTGAACTCCTTTTATTCCTGATTATTTTTCTTTCTTTGAGGGATTCTTAGCTTCATTCCTTTTCTACATGATGGAGAAATTTCTTCTTTGTTCCCTAATTCTCTATTATTCTCTCTTCATTTTGCTCAGTTATTCTTGTTTTGTATTCCTCATAATAAATATTTTCACAAATACTATTAGAAACTGATTTCCCCATAGAAAGGCATAACTGTATGAGTCTGAAAATTTGATATAATTAATAAATTAATACATATAAATTAATACATTTATAATATGTTATATATATTATATATTTAATTATATACAAATGATTTATGATTATTATACTTATAATAAATAATTTCATTATATTATTTACTATATCATACTTTAATATAAAATAAATATGATTAATAAATAATTATATAACACCTAGTTAGGAGGCGATATAATTGTCACTTTCTCACCAGAGAGAATACTTTTAATTCCACATCTCTTTTCTGCATTTACAGACCTAATAAACTTCACAAGATTATGGGAGAGTCAATTATTATTTTATAACATGAGCCCACTTTAGCTATTGTCTCAGATTCTTGTGTATCCGCTGGGTAATGGATATAAAACAGTTAATTTTTATACATTCAATAGAAACTTGTTTAGTTATCATGCTATGCTAATCCCTTTCATGTTTAAACAACAATACATGGCAACTAGATTTATTAATTCCTTTTGTTTCCTAATGATATCTTTACTTAATCAACAAGGTTATAAAATGTTTGTAGTTAAGTTTCAGTCATAAAATGTATATCTCCTTCACCAGTACAACCTTCAAACCCTGAATGTCTTCCTATCTTCCTCCTCAAACACCTTTGTATTAACTACAACCACCTTTGTATTAACTACCTTAGCTAATAAAATAAATTAGACAAAGTAAAAAAATTGTTGCAAGTGCAAGAAGGCATAAGTAAAAAATATGAAAACATTTATAAAAATTTATAAAATAAGTATATATTGTATAAATCAATATTTAATTTAAAATGTGGAGTAAAAAAACTTGCAATTTAAATGGGAGACTATTAACTATGGAAGTAGGATAGATTAAATTACTCTATCAACCTCTAAAATACATAATGATCCTCTGGCCTCTTTGTCTTTATTATCTTTGAGAATTATTATCATACTTTTCTTTTTTTATGTCCCACAAATTATTGTGATAATTTTATGTCTATTTATCTCCTTCTGATTTATTGTGCTCAATATAAAATTGCCATATCCATATAAGCATATACATATAGCATATTACTCTCCATATTTATATAAATAAACTTCATGACTTTTTTTCAAACAGCTGCATAGTTTTCCATTATGTAGATGTACCATAATAGAGATGAGGACCAGAAGGATCAGTGCATTGTAAAAGCTTTCTAAGAAAAGTGGGGGATTGGAGTTAGGACAGGGAATGCATCATTATGACAATATTTGGAAATGATCACTCTGGACAAAAACTGGGTACTGAAGAGATAAAGTGATATGCATAATACAACTTCAGTATAAATATTGCAAACAAGAAAGTCTAAAAATAAGAGAGAGAATAAATAATGAGAGAAAATAAAGGGAAGAAAAGAAGAAGATAGAAGGAAGAAGAAAGAGGAGGAGGAAGGGGAGGAGAAAGAGGAGAAAGAAAAGGAGGAGTAGAAGAAGAAAGAAGAAAAGAAGAGGAAGAGGAAGAAGAAGAAGAAGAAGAAGAAGAAGAAGAAGAAGAAGAAGAAGAAGAAGAAGAAGAAGAAGAAGAAGAAGAAGAAGAAGAAGAAGAAGAAGAAGAAGAAAAGAATGTTATAGAGGAGAGGGTAGAAGTTAAACAGGGTCATTAGTGGCAGGAAATATGCATAAGTGTAGGAATGGGTGTTGGAAATATTATGACTATAATTAATCATAAACATATTTGTAAAATAAATTAAATGTTTTTTGCTAACCTAGGATTGACTGCAGTTCCATCCCCCAGCTTCCCATATGGTCCTCCAAGCCAGGAAAGATTTCTGAGTGCATAGCCATGAGTAACCCCTGAGAGTCAATGGATGTGGTCCAAAAAAACAAACAAAAAAAGTAAATAAATATATTCTCAGTAAAATATATAAGACATTTTGCTAATAGAACAATGGTGGTTCATTTTCTCTTTATGACTACATGTGTTTCTCTTTTGCATTTTTTCTTTAAGTGCCAGTTTTACAAAGTCATTAATATTGAGTTTCAGTCTTACAATGAAAACCACCCTACACCCATGAATATTTAACTCCAACAGTTTCCAGTTTCCCTCTCCCCTTCCTTCTGCCTGCCTTTCTCAGAAACTATGCTTCTCTGTGTCTCTCTCTGTTTCTCTCTCTCTATGATTTGCAATATTGTTAATGAAGAGGCACCATGCATATCACTTTATTTCTGTTTAGCTTCCAGTTCATATCCAGAATGATCAGTTCCAACTATCATTGTCATAGAAGTCCTATTACCTATCCTAACTGCATGGTTTCAGTATTTGTGGCAAGTCCCTGTCACGGACTAGTCCTTCTGGCTATCTTCTCTATTGTCTCTGATATAATTAACAAGAGATCTCTTTATTTTTCCATATTTCACAAATCTTTTGAGATGCTATACTATCCTTCTACCTCTGACTCATACCACTCAATATAATATTCTCCATGTCTATCAATGTATAAGAAAACGTTATGACTTCATTTTTTTCTGAGAGCCAAATAGTTTTCCATTTTGTAGATTAACCACAGTTTCATCTGTTCTCAGGCAAATAGATTGTTTCCAGATTTTGGCTATTGTAAATAGTGCTGCGCCAAATGTAAAAGTGCAGAGGACTTTTCTGTATTGTGTTTAGGTTTCTGCTGTAGGCGGCTTCTGTCCTACAGCCATCAGTGAGATTTCAGTGAATCCACTTTAGGGAGAGAGGGTTGCACGGATGGCGAAATATAAAATATAAAATAAATGAAACCACACAGAGAATGTGGGGTCAACATGTTCCTGGCAGGAGTGTGACAAGTTTAATTTTTTGAGCAGGGGAATTTATAGGGGTAAAATTAGCCACAGGTGAAGAATAATTGTAATCACAAAGCCTAGTATAACAATACCTAAACTATTGCTTTTTGAGAATTATCTATATTGTTTTTCATAAAGGCTAGAAGAGTCTACATTCCCACCAGCAGTGAATGAGAGTTCCTTTCTACATCCTTGCCAGCACTAGTTGTTTTTGTTCTTTGCGTTGCATGTTTCCTTGGTATGTGCTAATTTCTCATTGGTTTGTTTTTGATATCCCTAATGATTAGTGATGTGAAGCATTTTTTCATGTGCCTTTAGTCATCTGTATTTATTCTGTATTGAGAAAATCTCTGTTTATTCATTTTCCCCATTTTGCAATGATTAGATTTTTGTCTTGCTGAGTTCATTAATGGCTTGTGTATCTTGGATATTAGATATTGTGTATATTAGATATTGTGTATATTAGATATTAGATTCTTATTGAGAGAATAGCTTCTCCCATTGTGTGGGTAATGTTTGTATCCTAGTCACCATTTTCTTTGATGTGCAGAAGTTTTAAGTTTAATGTAGTCCTTTTGTTTAATTTGCTTCACTTCCTTGGCCAGTGATTATTCAAGGTGGGTCTCTTTCTTCATAAAATTTCTTATACTTAGTGGTGATTAGGGATCCGTTATCCTTCATTTTTCCAAGATTTATCACCATATACATCCAATTAGAATAGAGAAGAGAGCAGAAAGTAACACAAATAGTTATCATGGAATGAACAAAGACAATCATATTAAATTTTTATATCTAAATAAATTAGCCATATCTTGCTTCAAAGTAATGCAGTCCAAGTGCTTGCTGCTGAAAAGCACAGCTAGAATTTTTTACTGCACCAACATCTCTGCTATGATTTACACTATAGAATAAATATATATTACCACCATTAAAAGTTATTAAACTATAAATTAGTAAAAAAATCAAAGAGAAGTAAAGGATATATAATTTATCACATGATATACAATTTTTTCCTAGGTCTTACCACGTGACACTCAGGCATTACTCCTGCTTCTGTGCTCAGAAATCACTCTTGGCAAGCTTGGATACCAGGTATTGAACCTGGGTCAGCTGCATGCAAAGCAATTACCATACCCACAATGCTATCACTCCAGCCTCAAAATATACAATTTTTTAAATGAGCCAATGATTGTAATCCTCCTTACCTATTTATAATCATATTATATTCCAATATTTTCTATTTTCAATGTTATTTTAAACATATGATGTCTTCATATTTGTGAAGAGACAGCATGTCTATTGACAAAATAGCTAACTAAAAGTAAATTTAATATATTTGTAAAATATAGTGGCTTCCCTGGGTAAAAAATTAGGCATATAAAAATAATATGCTGCTTTTTACTTTTAGTCTGCAAAGAATAAAATCACCACATATTTGTGGAGTAATCTATTTCTTCATTATGAAACATAACATTGTAAAATATAATAATTTTATTTACTTAGTACAAAGTTACATAAATTTAGCGCACAATGTGTAACTTGTTTTTCTCTCAAGTTACTGCATTGCAGTTTTTCTCTTTAAATAGCTCTTGTTTTTCTATAATAAAGAAATATTATGATTTCATAGGCACTGCCAGAGTATAAAACTTAATTAACATGAGTAATTTCCAAATTCATTTAAGATATCAAAGTGAAATATTTTATGAACATTTAAGGTAGTGTATTATTGATTGGCTAATCAAATTCTCAATTACTGAGTAACTGATAAGTTGTCATCTCGCCAATAACAGATATTTTCTGAATGCAATTTTCCAGTGTAGTTCCCTCCTTCAGTATCCATCATACTCCCTTAAAAATTAGAGATACTGGGTCGGAGCAATAGCACAGAGGTAGAGCCTTTGCCTTGCATGCGGCAGATCCAGGACAAACCTGGTTTGATCTCTGGTGTCCCATATGGTCCCTCTAGCCAGGAGCAATTTCTGAGAGCATAGCAAGGAATAATCCCTGAGTTTCACAGGGTGTGTCCCCTCAAAAAAAATAGAGATACCATAAATATATGTTATTCATTTATATTTATATATCTAATTAAAAACTTTCTGTTTGTGGACGGGATGATATAAGGGTTTTCACATTCCTTATATCATGCTAGCAAATCCCTGGAACCATTTAATGTCCCTCAAGTACTGCCAGGGCTCACTCCTGAGCTAGCAATATTTTTTAACATATCCTCATATTGACCCAAACCTCAAAATAGATAGCTTGTCTGAGCATAATCATATATATTATACTTTTTATGGGAGGGTGTTTTGCATAGCTGGACCAATTAACAGGGCACAATTGTTGGTGAACAGTTAATTATAAAGTATATGAATAATTTGCAACAGAGAAATTATTTCCTTACTTTCAGGTATACATGTGATATGATGGTTTTCAGGTGAATCAATTCAATAAAACTGGAAATTGTATATATCTTGGAGTAATAATCATTGAAATTTTGCTTCCAATTATTAATATTTGTTATTAGTCTACTGTTTTTATGTCAACTAGTTAAATATATAGAGTTATTTAAAACCTCTTTGTCTTATTATTAGCCATGACAGTTATTAAAAAAAAAAACAAGTTTGGGTGCCATATATACAATGAGTAGGATTTGATTTCTGGCATCCAATATGGTTTCTTGGTCACCACTTGTAATAATTCCTGAGTGAAAGCAAAACCACTGAACATTTCTGGATTTAACCTAAAAATAAACAAGAAAATAATAACCAAATTTTGAAAAAAAGAGTTGCAACTCAAGTTTAGTTTTGTATAATTAATCACAGCATATCTAAATATTTTTCTATGTTTAATATCTGTTTACCTAGGTTCTACATTTATTATTCAATAAACAGAATAAATAATATTTTAGTGTAAGATTTATACAATTTTGTACTTGGAATAAGGGCTAGTATATTTTAAATCTTAATAAAATGAAATACATAATTTGATAAATTATTGGATATAAATTAGGAATTTCCCTTTAGAGATAGTCAATAATGTCTATTTGAAAAAATTCTAGATAATAATTTAAGATATAGAGTTTGGGTAAGAGTAATTTAAATCAAGATTTTATTTTTTACCATATTTCATTTTTAGTATAGCTTTTGTCATTTTCATGTCAAATCTATAATGTTATTCATTAAAGTTATTTGATTGATGCATTTTAAAATGTAAATTAAAACTATTTGACAAGTTTATATAATTTTCATAATAAAATAAAGATGATGTGTGAGTTGGTATATCTCTGAAAGTAACCCATTGACAATAAGTATAAAATTAGCTAATCCTCAAAATTGCTGTCACCTGCAAAAAAACTCAGAGATTGACATTCCTTCCTAGTAGAAAAAGACAAATGCAATCTTAGGCGCTGCTTTTATTTTTTATTAAGACAATATTATGTGTAACAGCACATATTTTGGATGTATGTTTTATAGTTTCAAAAACTATATATCTTTAAATAAATGAATATGTCTATAACAGAACACTCATTACTAAACTTCCAATCATTATTTACTACTGAACAAATGACATTTATTACATATTTCTGACACTGCCACCTCAGTCATATTTTCCTTGTGGTATCCACTATTATATTGTCTGAGTCTCAAGATTTGTTTGTTTTATTTTTATGTTTGACTTGTTTCTCTACATGCATGAAAAAGTAAAATTTTATTGTGATTCTCTTTCTCCTCCAACATATTTTACTGAGAATCAACTTAAGGTTCATATAATTTTCATAAATGGCAAGGTTTTTTAATATTTTCATAATCTAATATTATTTTTGTGTATATCAACTAAATTATTTTACTATATAATAACTTTATTTAAACACCATGGTTATAAAATTGCTCATCATTGAGTTTAAGTCATAGTATGTACATCACTCTTCATCAGTGCACATTTTTGGCCATCAATGTCTCCAGTTTCCATCCCTCTCATTCAGTCTCCCACACTGGCCTCTGGGAAGGCTTATTACTTATTTATTTATCTATCTATCCATCTATCTACCATCTCTCTATCTGTCTATCTATCTACCTATATATATATGTATCTAATCTACCCATTTATCTATGTATGTATGTATGTATGTATCTATCATCTATCAATTTATCTATCTGCCTCTTCTTTTTTGACCCTATGTTTGCACTATTGCTAAAGAAGGGGTACCATGCATATTACTTTAACCCCTTTCAGCACCTACTTCTTGCCCACAGTGATCAGTTCCAACTGTCATTGTCACAGTAGCTCATATTTTTTTCAATTATCTGTGATCAAGCATGTCTACGTTGTGCTTCTATATCTTGGTTATTGTATATAACTCTGTAATAAAGTGTATTTTTGAAGTGTATGTATATACGTGTAGATTCATTGTATTTATTCGTTTTAAATTTTATTACATAAATATACAGAAATGAAGTTCCATTATGATGAGGTTATTTTATATTTTGAGGATCTATCATACTGCTTTCCATCGGACAGTGCCAATTTACAACCACTGAACAGCTTTCTTTATCCTCCATCTCCATACTAACCAACATTTATTGTTATGAGAATATTTATAACATAATACTAGTAGAGGTTAATTATCTTATGCTATGTTGTATATTTAAAAAAATTCTAATTATTACTTTAATATTATTTTATCCCATTTGTGATACTTTTATTATGCACAGAAAGACTATACCTGTGCAGAGAGAGAAGTAGTTTAGAGGCAATATATAAAAGAGTCATTCGAGAGATTTGAAATGATCAATCATAACTTGAATGTATTTTCTAAAGCAGAATAACATGGTTGGAGATAAAATCTAAAATGTGGTGAGATCACATAAAATTTTCTAAGCTAGTGGTTCCCAACTGTGAGAAACTGTGAATGTTGCCTGTGCATGTTTTTCCACTGTACTGTCTCCTGAACCTCTGGGCCAAAAAGGGCCCAGAAAAATAGTGCTCCCAGAGGCTCCAGAAGAGCACGGCCACTCTTCGCAGCCACGCACTCTTTCTAATCAATGAACCCCACCACAACATGCAGAAAAAATCACAATACAAGCATGACAATGGGGAAACCTTGCAGGCAAATACCATGTACAGAGAATGAAGAAGATAGCGCGGATGATCTAAAAAATTTTAACCATTTGATTAATCTCTTGGATAAGGAGTTTAGAATAGAAATATGGAAAATCTTTATTGAAATCAAAGAAAGCATAGATCGATCTGAACAGAACACAAAGACAGAAATCAGAAAATTCCAAACTGAAATAACAGAACTGAAAAACATGGTAGTTCAACTGAAAACCTCAGTGGATGGCCTCGCCAGCAGGGTGACAATATCTGAGGACAGAATCGGCATGCTGGAAAATGAGGTGCAGAAAAACTCAACACAGCAGAAAAAATTGGAAAAGAACCTTAAGACAAATGATCAGGCAATGAAAAAAGTACTCAAGGAATGTGAACAGATGAAAATAGAAGTCTTTGATAAACTCAACAGAGACAACGTAAGAATCATTGGAGTCCCAGAGGCCAAGGTAGGAGATCTCCAGGAAGAATCAACTGTCAAAGACATCATCAGAGAGATACTCCCGGAGTAAAGATTACATGCAATCATATCCTGCATGCCCGAATAGTACCAGTGAAAAGAGACCCAAAGAAAAACACCCCAAGACACATCCTCATTAAAATGAGAATGCCCACAGATAGAGATAGAATACTGAAAGCAGCAAGATCAAAAAGGGAAATACTGCACCCAGCCTGATTCATGTTCAGGTTTGAAGGAAGGATACATAGCTTCATGGATAAAAAACAACTCAGAAACTTCACAGATGAAAAACCAGCCTTAAAGGAAAATCTGAAAGGTCTACTTTAAGACAAGACAGACCAACAAACACAGCAAACTTATCTACAAAGATGACATTAAATCCTATGATAATCATCTCCCTCAATGTCAATGGATTAAATTCACCAACTAAAAGACAGACACAAAGTGGCAAAATGGGTCAAAAAGATGAAACCAACCTTCTGCTGCCTAAAAGAAACACCCCTGAATAGTCAGAACATAGAATCAAATCAAAGGCTGAAGGAAAATCATCCAAGCAAACAGCACCCTCAAAAAAGCTGGGGTGGCCATATTAATATCTGATGACACCAACTTTATACTCAGAAAAGTGGTAAGGGACAAAGATGGACACTATGTACTAATCAAGGGATATATGCAACAGGAAGTAATCAGACTATTAAACATATATGCACCCAATGAGAGACCAGCAAATTATCTAATACAATTACTGACAAATCTGAAAGAAGACATCAATAATAACATAATCATTGTGGGAGAACTCAACACGAACCTGTCACTAGACAGGTTGTCACCCTCAACACTTGATAGGTCAACAAGACTGAAACCCAACAGAAAAATACTATCCCTGAAAAGAATAATGGAAGAAAGAGGACTAGTAGATATATATAGGACACTATAACCCCCAAAAACCTGGATACACATTCCTCTCCAATGTACATGGGTCATTCTCCAGATATACTGCATGCTGACACATAAAACATAACTTCATAAAATCAAGAGGATAGAAATCTTGCAGGCTACCTTTGCTGACCACAAGGCTCTGAAATTAGATGTGAACTATAAAGGCACACAGAAGAAAAATTTAACAATTGGAAATTAAATAGCCAACTCCTGAACAACCAGTGGGTCCGAGATGAAATCAAAAAGGAAATCAAAACTTTCCTGGAAACAAATGATAATGAAGACACAAACTGCCAGATCTATGGGACACAGCAAAAGCAGTCCTAAGAGGAAAATTTATAGCTCTACAAGCACACATCAGGAAGGAAGGAAGAAGGGGCCTACCTGAATAGCTGAATGACACAGCTCATAGATTTAAAATATGCTCAACAAAAGGACCCAAAAATAGGGAGACAGAAGGAAATAACAAAGCTGAGAGCAGAAATCAATGAAGTGGAAACCCAAAAAACAATCCAAAAGATCAACGAAAGCAGAAGTTGGTTCTTTGAAAAAGTAAACAAGATTGATAGACTATTGTCAAAACTCACAAAGAAAGAGAGAGAGAAACCTGATAACCTGTATTAGAAATGAAAAGAGAGAGATCACAACAGATGTTGCAGAGATCCAAAGGGTAATCAGAGACTATTTTGAAAAATGTTATGCTACTAAACATGAGAACCTAGGAGAAATGGATAAATTCTTGGACACTTATAACCTTCCACAGTTAAGTAAGGAGGATGTAGCATATCTAAACACCCTCATCACTATTGAGGAAATTGAAACTGTAATCAAACATCTGCCCAAAACGAAAAGCCCAGGCCCAGATGGATTTACTAATGAATCCTTTCAAACCTTTCAAGAGGAGCTACTACCAATCCTAGCCAGGCTCTTCCATTAAATTGAAAAAAAACGGGAACACTCCCAAACAGCTTTTATGAAGCCAACATCACCATAATAACAAAACCAGACTGAGATGCTGCCAAAAAAGAAAATTACAGACCAATATCCCTGATGAATGCAGATGCAAAGATCTTCAACAAAATCCTGGCAAATAGGATCCAATTCATCATCAAGAAGATCATACACTAAGACCAAGTAGGTTTCATCCCAGGAATGCAAGGATGGTTTAACATCCATAAATCTATCAGCATCATACACAACATCAACAGGAAGAAAAAGAAAAATCCCATGATCATATCAATAGACACAGAGAAAACATTTGATAAGGTCCAACACTCATTCTTGATCAAAACTTTCAGCAAGATCGGAATGAAAGGAACCTTTCTCAATATAGTTAAAGCCATCTACCACAAGCCAATGGCTAATATTATCCTCAATGGAGAAAAACTAAAAGCCTTTCCTCTAAATTCTGGTACAAGACAAGGCTGTCTGCTCTCACCACTCCTCTTCAACATAGTATTGGAAGTGCTTGTTATAGCAATTAGGCAAGAAAAAGATATCCAGGGAATCCAGATAAAAATGGAAGAAGTCCAGCTCTCATTGTTTGCAGATGACATAATACTCTACTTGGAAAACCCTAAAGACTCTACCAAAAAGCTTCTAGAAACAATAGACTCAAATAGCAAGGTGGCAGGCTACAAAATTAACACACAGAAATCAATGGCCTTTTTATACACCAATAATGATAGGGAAAAGATGGACTTCAAGAAGGCAATCCCATTCACATTAGTGCCACACAAACTCAAATATCTTGGAGTCAACTTGACCAAAGATGTGAAGGACCTATACAAAGAAACTATAAAGCCCTTCTCCAAGAAATAAGAGAGGACACACGGAAATGGAAACACATACCCTGCTCATGGATTGGCAGGATTAACATCATTAAAATGGCAATACTCCTCAAAGCATTATACAGATTTAATGTGGTCCCCTTAAAAATACCCATGACATTCTTCAAATATGTGGATCAAACACTTATGAAGTTCATCTATAACAATAAACACCCTAGAATAGCTAAAGCACTCCTAGATTAAAGGAAAATGGGAGGCATTCCTTTTCCCAACATTAAACTGTACTACAAAGCAATAGTTATCAAAACAGCATGGTATTGGAATAAAGACAGACCCTCAGATCAGTGGAATAGGCTTGAATTCTCAGACAATGTTCCCCAGACATACAATCACCTAATCTTTGTCAAAGGAGCAAGAAATCCTAAGTGGAGCAGGGAAAACCTCTTCAACAAGTGGTGCTGGCAGAATTGGTTAGCCACTTGCAAAAAAAGTGAAAATAGACCCCCAGTTAACATTATGTACAAAGGTAAAATCCAAATGCACTAAAGACCTTGATATCAGACCTGATACCATAATAAGGTATATAGAACAACACGTAGGTAAAACACTCCATGTCATTGAGACTAAAGGCATCTTCAAGAAGGAAGCTGCACTTTCCAAACAAGTGGAAGCAGAGATTAACAGATGGGAATACATTAAGCTGAGAAGCTTCTGCACCTCAAAAGAAATAGTGCCCAGGATACAAGAGCCACCACCGTGTGGGAGAAACTCTTCACCCAATACCCATTGGATAAGGGGCTAATATCCAAAATATACAGGGCACTGACAGAACTTTACAAGAAAAAACATCTAATCCCATCAAAAAAATAGGGAGAAAAATTAGCAGACACTTTGATATAAAAGAAATACAAATGGCCAAAAGACACATGAAAAAAATGCTCCTCGTCACTAATCATCAGTGAGATGCAAATCAAAACAATGATGAGATACCATCTCACACCACAGAGTTGGCACACATCACAAAGAATGAGAACAATCAGTGTGGAGATAAAGAAACTCTTATCCACTGCTGGTGGGAATGCCATCTAGTCCAACCTCTCAGAAAAGCGATATGGAGATTCCTTCAAAAACTGGAAATTGATCTCCAATTTGACCCAGCTATTTCACTCCTAGGGATATACCCTAGGAACACAAGAATACAATACAAAAACCCCTTCCTCTCACCTATATTTATTGCAGTACTATTCACAATAGCTAGGTTCTGGAAACAACCAAGTTGCCCTTCAATAGATTAATGGCTAAAAAAAATATGGTACATATACACAATGGAATATTATGCAGCCGTCAGGAGAGATGAAGTCATGAAATTTTCCTGTACATGGATGTACATGGAGTCTATCATGCTGAGTGAAATAAGTCAGAGAAAGAAAGAGAGACGCAGAATAGTCTCATTCATCTATGGATTATAAGAAAAATATTTTTGCAACAATCCTTAGAGACAATGAGAGGAGGCCTGAAACTTCCAGCTCACTTCATGAAGCTCCACAAGAGCTTCATGAAGCTCCACAAAGAGTGGTGAGTGCAGCTATAGAAATAACTACACTGAGGGGCAAGGCTGGGCTCAGAGCACTCGCATGCCAGGATTTCTGGGTCTTTGACTGGTATGTTGGGGGCTCTGGGCGGGACAGCTAGCCACAGGCCCCCTGGGCTGAACTCCTAGTCCAGGGGACCAAGATCCCCCCAAACCTGGTGGGTCTTCAGGGCCACGCCCGGTTAATCGGGCCCTGGGGGAAGGGGGGAGAAATCCCTTTCTATGCATCCAAAAACTACAGGGGCAAGGCTGGGCTCAGAGCACTCGCATGCCAGGATTTCTGGGTCTTTGACTGGTATGTTGGGGGCTCTGGGCGGGACAGCTAGCCACAGGCCCCCTGGGCTGAACTCCTAGTCCAGGGGACCAAGATCCCCCCAAACCTGGTGGGTCTTCAGGGCCACGCCTGGTTAATCGGGCCCTGGGGGGAGGGGAGAGAAATCCCTTTCTATGCATCCAAAAACTACAGGGGCAAGGCTGGGCTCAGAGCACTCGCATGCCAGGATTTCTGGGTCTTTGACTGGTATGTTGGGGGCTCTGGCGGGACAGCTAGCCACAGGCCCCCTGGGCTGAACTCCTAGTCCAGGGGACCAAGATCCCCCCAAACCTGGTGGGTCTTCAGGGCCACGCCTGGTTAATCGGGCCCTGGGGGGAGAGGGGAGAAATCCCTTTCTATGCATCCAAAAACTACAGGGGCAAGGCTGGGCTCAGAGCACTCACATGCCAGGATTTCTGGGTCTTTGACTGGTATGTTGGGGGCTCTGGGTGGGACAGCTAGCCACAGGCCCCCTGGGCTGAACTCCTAGTCCAGGGGACCAAGATCCCCCCAAACCTGGTGGGTCTTCAGGGCCACGCCTGGTTAATCGGGCCCTGGGGGGAGAGGGGAGAAATCCCTTTCTATGCATCCAAAAACTACAGGGGCAAGGCTGGGCTCAGAGCACTCGCATGCCAGGATTTCTGGGTCTTTGACTGGTATGTTGGGGGCTCTGGGCGGGACAGCTAGCCACTGGCCCCCTGGGCTGAACTCCTAGTCCAGGGGACCAAGATCCCCCCAAACCTGGTGGGTCTTCAGGGCCACGCCTGGTTAATCGGGCCCTGGGGGGAGGGGGGAAAATCCCTTTCTATGCATCCAAAAACTACAGGGGCAAGGCTGGGCTCAGAGCACTCGCATGCCAGGATTTCTGGGTCTTTGCGCCCCCGCGCGTACTTCATATTTTAAGAGTATTCCTTACTCTTATGTTACATTTTACGTATCCAGAATCTTTATTTTGTATTGTGCCCTTTCCCACATCCCTACAAAGCTCTTTTTTATTCCTTTACTCTCTATCCCCCCCAAACATCTCTAATCTACATTACTCTTTTTAATCAGTAGTGTACAAGCCTTATCACAGACCAAAGCCGTGTATTATGTATGTGTAACAACCCCAAACTGTTTCAAGATACATAAAATGGACACGTATTTCTTTAGAGTATTTTGTGTTTTTTCTCTGACAGCTATAATTCTTACTAAATGTTGTCTTATATAGTGACGATTCTAACCACTTTTTCATCTTCTCTTTTTGAGCTGTTTAACAAGTAATCTTAGAGAAAGAATCCCCCAGATTAATGCTTATGATTGAACCATAATTGTTCTTATCACCCCCATAGGCGCCAAGAACATCACATGGCATTGCTCCTTTTTTGCATAGGCACATTAAAATGGGAAAATACTATACATATAAATAAGAGCCTATCTAATAGAGATTGGTACAGACAAATCTTATAGTGCAAAGGGACCTTACACCCTGAACATTGACATAACGACCTGGCACAGACCTCAGAAGAAAGGGCTTTTCCCTGAACCAGGGAAGCCATCCACAAAACATCCAGGCTGGTCTATAGCATCACCTGGAAGCAATCCTCTACCAAGGAAGACTCTACACTGCTCAGACATTGTCCTGCTCAAAAGAGACTTCCATTAACACTGAGAAGACTTAACAACAACAACGACTTGCTTACAGGACAGGGCTCCATGCATTGCCCTTTGATTGTGAGGTGAAACCAGAGGACGCTCCACATCCTGACTTCAATGTTGGATATACAGATACCAGGATCTTTAATACAGAAGCTTGATACCAACAACAGAGACTGTGTGAAAAATATAAGTGTGTTGGCACTACAGACAATGTCTTGGATTGGACGATCTAGCTTGCCTGGAGCCTAGAGTTGGTCTTGTGCCAGGAACCTTCAGGGGTCGGGTCTTTTTGTATTTAGGCCAAGGTTATTTCTTTCCATGTCCCTCATATTTTGGTGGGCCTATGCAAACAACAATTGCCACTCTAACACCATTTTTGCTGTGCTCCTTTGACTCTAATCCTTAAAAAGAACCCAGTTAAGATTTGAGGTTAACTTAAGCTAATATGCATGAATATGGAAATGTAAAAAAAAATGCTATGCCTGTAATGTTTAAGGAGTTATGTAAGTTTTATGGCTTTAGATTGCCCTGTGTACTGTTAAGAAATATTATAGTGTGTTACAATCTTAATGTTCTTTGGATGAAATTTCAAAGTTGGGATATCAGCAAGGGGACTTCTGAGAATTATGTTATGTATTGTCCTTCCACTGTAACTTTACCTTGTCCTCTATCTTTGCATCCTTGTTCTCATAATTTAAAAATAAAAAAATATATATAAATAAATAAATAACTGCAAAAAAAAAAGAAATAACTACACTGAGAACTACCATAATCATGTGAATGAATGACGGAACTGGAAAGCCTGTCTAGAGTAGAGGTGGGGGTGGGGTGGAATGGAGGGAGATTTGGAACACTGGTGGTGGGAATGTTGCACTGGTAAAGGGGGGTGTTCTTTACATGACTGAAACCTAATCACAATCCTATTTGTAATCAAGATGTTCAAATAAGAAAAATAAATACATAAATAAATAAAACATTGGGATCTATAAAAAAGCTTCACACTAGCAAAATAAAATCATTACTTAACAAAAAAATTTTTCTAAGCTGCATGGAGAAGCCAAGTTAACATCACAGATGCAAAAAGCAACATAATTATAAGATCTTGATCATTAAAGAGCATTTTTCCAATTTTTTTAAAATGCCAATCACCTCTATTCTGTTTTGGTTATGCCATTGACTTTAATTAATGAGTATACCATTGGAATCTTCTTTCATATCTTAAATACTTAAGTATCTAGAATAACATTTTAATTTGTTCATGGCGAAGGAAGATTGTTGGATCAAAATATCTAGAAATGAATGGCCTTATTCAATTATAAGCTAGAAATATCAATAGAAATATGTCCTCTTTTTAAGAACAAGATTCTTATTGATTAATTAAAACTAATTGGAATTATACTTTTTAAATAATGATTCTAAAACACTTGATTTGTGATCTGAAAATGATTACTCCACTTACGTGAACTGTTTATGATTTGTATATATTAAAGCACATTTTTTGGATTGTTTTGGAGTCATACCTGACCATCTTTAGAATTTACTCCTAGTTCTATATTCACTTATCCTGACAGTGCTTGGAGGACCATATGTGATAAGCACATATTTGATAAGCACCAAACCTAGGTTGACAGTATGTATATCCTTTTGAATGAACACTTTTCTGTATTTTGGGGATAAATACTTAAAAGTAGAATTTCTTGGTCAGATGGCAGCTTAATTATGAGTTTACTGAGAATCCTTCACACTTTTCCATAGGGGTCAAACAAGACAGTATATTCATTTTCTTTCTTTTTTTCACCCCATCCCTGCCAACACAGATCTTTCCCAATATTTTTATATGGTTCATCACCACTGGACACCTGCTTTTTAAAAACAATTCTGCTTGAGTTAAAAATTTCTTCCTAGGAATGGAACAAAAAAAAATTTGGACTTAAGTAAAGAAAATTCTGCTTGGCTCATGTAAAGTGTCTCATATGGAGACTCACTAGTGCAAAAGAGACATGCCAGTTTTAATTTTTGCCTGCCAGTATATGGGATGAATATGCCCATCCTTAGAAATCCCATTTTATATAAAACAGGATACAATATGTAACAACTAGCATTTTCATAAAATATGTGTTGAAGTATAAAAATAACCAAACTGAAAATATAGTGCTGAAGCCTTTTAAATTGATACACGAAAAGAAATATGTTCATTTAAAAGCACATATTTTACTATAGAACAGGAATAAAAATTTGATTATAATGGTGATATAAAGATAAGAAGATTCTGCTCATAATATGCTAAGTGTTGCTTAAAACTATATGAAATGGTATGTTTAATTTAAAAAATAATCTATATTAATATCTTTAACCTGTTTTTGTTACCACTTATAGAAAAATTTTTTATGTTTCCAATAAAATGTTTATCTATAATATTAATATATTATTTATATAACAGGATGTTTGAGAAAATATTATTTATTAACTAAATTTATAAACAAATCATGGTTAAGCTTAGAAATGCAAACCAAATAAGTGTTTTATGTTAAAATGCTTATATCTAGTAGTTAGAAATTTATTTGTTTTGCTTAGAATTCTCAGTCATGAGCATGACTATATATTTTAATTTTTATTCAATGTACAGAAAATGTTGAATTTTGTTTTTATGTAAAATATCATTCTGCCTAACAATTTCATTCTCAACTGGTTTAATCAACAAACACTATGAAGACAATTGACTATGATTTTGGCAAAAGAAAATTTAACAATTTCACACCTTATTGTAAAATGCAAATTAAGATAACAATGAGGTACTTTTTTATTCTCACTCAATCTCTGCTGGAGTCAATTTAAATGTTTATAAACAATCATCAGGTTAATTTGATGTGTATCAAACTTAATGTGTATCGAAAGTCTTAACAATATGAATAAAACAATGAACCAAAATTTCAACTACGAAAAATTTATCCTAAGGAAATAATTAAGCATATGGTCAAACTTTTAGTATAATTAACTGCAAGTCTATTGGCTTTATAGTTGTTTGTAGTAGTAAAAAATTAGTGTCAACCAAATTTTATAAATTTTACGATTGAGAATTGATTTAGATGCAATCATAAAGACTCATATGGAGATAAATTACACTTGGGAAATTATTTCATACTGATATTGTAATAGTGAAAATTTGAATGCCAAAATGAATTTAAACTATTATGTACTGATACACATAGATTCTCTATTGTATGTTTCCTAGCTTTAATGATAGATATCTCTTGATGGGTGGGGTGTCATATGTAAGTATCTAAAGAAGCCAGTTGGCAGCATAATATCTGGGGACAGAGATTCAGCAGTTTATATCAAACTTATGACAAGAATGTTGAGTGGCACAGAGGGGCTGACATGAGATTTTTGTTCCTTTTCTCTAGCTCCTAGTAGTGGAATCACAGGAATTGTAATCTACCCACTTTCCATAATTTTACCACCTATCTTAGTCTAAGTGACCTCAGAAGTTCTCTGCTCTGCCTTCTCTCTGTACTCAGTTCTTTTCAAGGAGGCTGATCTCGGAAGATCAGGGAGAGCTAGTCCTATGACCTGTGCTGGTGAGTGATGGAGGAAAGTTACAGTAGTGAGGAACAAAAATATGGAGAGGTATATTTGAGGTACAAGTTTTGTTTCTAAACTAAATCATTAAAATTGAGTAGGGAATGGTAGAATAGAGCAAAATTCCCACCTGTGGATGGGTATTTGGCAGAAATGGGTATCAATTTCATTTTGTTAGGGTTACCCACTTGTAAGCACATGCTCATATAGTTGGAGATGATATAGGTATTATTTTGCTTTATTGATTGTATCAGTAACTTAAAGATTATCCAGATTGTGTGAACTTCAAAGCATACACAAAGTTTTCTGCCACTAGCAGTAGCAATCCAGACTGAAGCACTTTTTGGTTATGGGAACCTTTCCATGGTTCTCTATAGTCAGAAAAATGGAATGGGATTAAAGACCATGCCAGGCTTCTAAGTCATCATTCTAATTCATACAGTCAAACTGAGCTGCTGAGAAATGACCTCTCAATGCATTGTAGTGCAGCTGGGACACTAACTGATCAATTCATTGTACTGCAGCCATATTTTGGGGCTTTGCCCAGTGCAGGTTGAAAAGTATTCCCTTTTTAACTACTTTACCTAAATTACTTCATACACCTATATAAATATAAACTACAATATATATGTATATATAAAGAAAACAGCACATCAATATTTAATATGTAAATAAAATTTTCAGAATTGAGGATTTTAACAATGTAACTCATGTTGCATATGATTACAAATAACAAAACATCATGATATACAACTTACTGTCAGGATGAATTATTTTTCTTTTCTGGTGTGTGTGTATGTATGTGTATGTTTTAGTTGTGGTCTTGAGTTTCTACTGATGAGGTACTTGGAACTTACTCACAGAACTATTAAGGGAACATTTGGTGCAAGAGATAAAACCTGAGTTTTACACAAAGCTTGTGCTGCAAACCTTTGAGCTATATTCCTGTCCTTAAATAAAATTATTTTATAGAATTATTCCTCTATTTTATAGAACTATTCCTAATGCTATTCCTAACTCTGTGCTCAGGAACATTCTTGGGGAAGTTTGGGATAACATACATGGCATGGGGTCAAATGTCAAACTCTCACATGAAGTACAAGTATGCTACCTACTTTATAGTTTTGCTGGCTCTGAATAAAATTATTAATGGCATGTGGTAACATCTGGGATATGTTTATCAGAACTAGGTGATGAAAATAATAATTTCTCTAGCAAAATTAAAGTAAATGTGATTGGAGCCTTTTATATTTTTACAGTAAATATATGTGTAAGCTTTAGCAGTAGTGGTCTGCTTTCTTTATTTCATAAGGAATTTTGTTTCATGCTTTATTTAAAACAATTAAATTTTCCCAAAATATAAGTAAAATATACAATGAACATCTTTAAAAGGCTATTCTTAAAATTAGAAAGATACGTAAATATAGCATTTGCAGAAAAATTTATAGAAAATTCACATTATTATAGATAGATGATTGAGTACTAAATAAATATCACACACATACAGATATATTTAATGCATATAAATATACATTTTGTATAATTAGCAATGACTAGTATAAAAGTGTAAGAAATAATTATGACAATTAAAATTCAATTTAAATAACTAAAAATTAAGTATTATATAAAAGCTTAACAAATACATAACTTAACAAATACATAACTTTCTAGTTTAAATTATTACATTAAAAATTAAATTCTCAACAAAATCCTTAAGAATCTTGGAATACATAAGCTGTTTCATATTTGAAATTCTGTACTTGCTACAAAATCAAGAATAAGAAAGCCAGGAAAGTTTCACCTTTACAAAACTATGTTAAAAACAGAAGTTATTTTAATTTTTTTGTGTTGACACAGAAATTGATAATAATGAATAAGTTTTGCATCACATTTTAACACAAAATAATGCAATGTTTGAAAATAATGGTAGTTTAATTATGTGGGAGAAAGTTCTATAAAGTAAGTTACATGCATTAAGGTTAGATCTTTGTGTTCTAATTAAACCAAAAAGAATTTTAAGAAAAAAAAGGTTGCAGTGAGATTGCACAGAGAAGGCTCTTGATTTGCTCTCAGTCAACCAGAATTTTATCCCTAAGGACAGAAATAGTCCTCTCAACCCTTTCAGGACTGACTCATGAGCACAGACCCAGGAGTAAGCACCGAGAACTGCCATGTGTGGCCAAAACCAAAAGAAAGGAAATGATCAGTAGTAATGAAAGAGCATTTCACTGAAAGGTAATGACTATATCCATTGTATAATCCAGTAATTGTCAGTAAACAGCGTAGCATCAGGAAAACAAGAAAAATATTACTAAAGTGCTGTGTTTTTATTATTTTGATTAAATATAAATAATATGGAATTTTTTTAAAGAGATATCATGCAGACTTTTATAGAGTTATCTAAACTTATTGTGAGCTCATTGGGAAAAACCAAAAGGCAAATATTGCACAGAAAGATACGTGCAGTTCTGGCATGCATATCCTACAGAAAGCACTCAGGAAATGGAACTTGATCCTGTGTTTTTCTACACATTTGTAGAAAATTTAGAAGTCGTTTCATGGAACATGAAGTCAAACAATAAATCACAATGAAAAAGGAACTATATTTATGTGAGATTAAAAAGAAACTTTTGGACCTCATTAACCAATACTCAGATCTACTTCATTTGAATCTGAGATATTTTTAACTAATAAATTGCATGAAAAGGATGAAAACAAATCTTTACACCCATTGCACATTGTCTCCATTTATACCAGATCACCTTGCCATCTCCAAAGAAAGATTCCAGTGGGACAGGTGTGAGGATCTTTACTTTGTAAATTATATTTTCTCTATGGTTGATTTTTTAAACCATTGTTCAAGTCAATCAAAATTAATACAAATAATACCTTGCTTTGTCTTTAAATAGTCAGAGGAATAGAATTATGCTCTTTCTTCTGATATATAAAAATTTTTTTGGTGGGGATTTGGCCACAGTCAGCGGTGCTCGGGTTACTGCTGGCTCTGTGCTCAGAAATCAAGGCTGGCAGGCATGGGAGACCATATAGGATGCCAGGAATTGAAATCAGATCCGTCCTGGGTTGGCCACATACAAGGTAAATGCCCTACCGCTGTGCTATTTCTCTGGTCCTTATATATATGAATTTAAAGATATTCTAAATAGCTGAACAGATATGGTATATTTAAATGTAAGAAAATTAGTTAAAACTATTCTTTGCTCCAGCCACTTTACACATTGTCAATTTTCTTTTCTTTTCTTTTCTTTTTTTTTTTTTTGTTTTCTGGGCCAGACCGGGCTGTGTTCAGGGGTTACTCCAGGCTGTCTGCTCAGAAATAGCTCCTGGCAGGCACGGGGGACCATATGGGACACCGGGATTCGAACCAACCACCTTTGGTCCTGGTTCGGCTGCTTGCAAGACAAACGCCGCTGTGCTATCTCTCCCTATCTCTCCGGTGCCACATTGTCAATTTTCTCCACTAAATTTACTCACCAAAAATAAATTAATAGCAGAAAATAAATTAAAATAATAACAACAACACCAAAGTAAAAACGAAACTGGGACAACCTCCATGGGTATTAATAAAAGTAATCACAATTCTAGTGTATATAGGCCAGGCTATCCTTATTTTGTTTTACAAAAAAAAAAAAGTATGCAGAATATTAGCTTCTTACCAGTCATAACAGAAAATCATAACAGCTGAGGGAAGATGACAAAAAGAGCCCCATAATAATAAGCAGACACTGCTTTTTTGCATATAAACAGGCATGAGACAGAAGTGTTTATTAAATCTGGAAGAATATTATAAAAAAAACTTTACTGGCACATCATGGGAGCTGCAAATATTTTCAAATAGAGATATGCTTCTTATTTTGGGTCCAAAAAATTAAGAGTTGCCTTTTGTGTTCCTGTCATATCACTACTGTGTATATAAATTAATTGTTTCTAATGTTTATCCGTGAAATAGAATATAATTAATGTTTTATTGTTGAATTAATTTTATATGTAATATTTGTTATTTTATTGTAAGAATTTATTCAAGAGACAAATTGATTAACATATTGAGGTAAACTAACATAACAATATAGTAACAACATATATAATATAATTAATATAATAATACATGTAAGTCAAAGAACATTTCTGACTAAAACACAACTTTTTTGTTCATAATGTCTTACATATCTTTCACAGTAGTATTTTAGGTACATATTAACATTAAATCAGGGGAATACCCATCACCAAATATTATTTGTTTTCTTTTTTGTACTCAGCAGTTGTAGCAAAGAACCTTCCATTCTGCTTAGGAAGTGGGACATCTCATAAATTCCATGAAAGAGATCCAACCAAAAGAAAGGCAAAAACAAGAGACAGAACACCATTAAGAAGTGCTGTGTGTTGGACAGATATAAATTAATAAAATGTTCTATAATTCCTAACTGGATTTTTGATCAAACACATGGTATTCTATCCCATTGAATCCTGGTGTAATTTTTCCTTTCTTTTTATATATATTGATTTATAAACAATGTGCAAATAATTAAATTTGGAGAAATTTACGCTTCTATAAAAAAGGAAATAAAAATGTGTGAGTATTAACTACAAGAGCACCCCAAAATGATTCTGTTTACTGAAGATCAAGCTTCAGTAAATACCAATTTACATGACAGATATGATGTTAGATTGTTAAAAACAAAACAAAACACTTGACACTCAACCTATTTTATTGATAAGTGGTTCAGCAATAAATAGCAGTATTAAATTGTGGTAAGTACTATTGCTAAATGTTCTGTTCAAAGTATCAGAAAGAACTACAATAAATAATATTTCCCCATGAGATTTGCTGTTTTATTAATCCCGCACCTTTTCCTTGCTAATGAAGAATTTATCTATATTTTAAGAAACAGAACATCAGAAATGCCAATAAAAAACATTGATATATGGGGCCGGAGTGTTAGCTCAGTGGTAGGGTAATTGATTGGCTTGCATGCAGCTGACCCAGAACGGATCTGTATTCTATCCCATATCGCAGGAGCGATCTCTGAGTGCATAGCCAGGAGTAACCCCTGAACGTCACCGGGTATGGCCCAAAAACAAAACAAAAAAATGTTATAAAAAATCGCTGATATGCATCCATAGACCTTAGATATCTTGTGTATCAGAAATCTATCAAGTGTCTATCAGGTAATTGAATATGTTCCTTCTATTCTACCAAACAGACTACCCCAACATATTTCCTCATCAATATAGATTCCTCCCCAACATAACCCCAGGTAATTTACTTGTATAAACTACTAAATACTGTCACAATCTTTGCTTTATAATTTTAGCATTGAAGGATGTCGTAGTAGGAAATCAGAATGAGAAAGGCAATAGAGTCATAAATTTTATTCCCATGATTTCATGATAGAATTCACTATGTTCTTCAACAAGTTAAAAGTACTTCTATTCAGATAGACACCTATGGAATAATTATCCAGTGAAGAGTTTCAGTTAAATTCTTTCAACCTTTATATTACCTATTCATCAGATTTGGATAACATGTTTTCTCATATTTTTAGAGGATATCCTTGAAATGATGGATGCAGAAGCATTCATATATCTATAGTTTCACCTCATCAAGATAGCCTATCTACATAATGAGGTTTTAATTTATTAGTTTTATTTATTTTAGTGAGGTTTAATTTATTAGTAAAATTAATAAGATGTTTACAGTTTTTAAGTAACATGGATACTTAAGACACAATAATTTTATTTAACTATTATAATTTGGGTCTTATGTTTATAAGGCTGACATTTATGGTAGTCATCAGGTGAGGTAGGAGTATACAGTCAATTTTGAGAGATTATATTATTTTTCCCAAATTATTCATGTGAAGATTTCTACTGGTGTGATGGCCAAATATTCAGTCATTTGTAATATTAACTGCATATATTTGAAAGATTAATTGGTCTATGCAACAGAACTTTATTAATATTCCTTGAACATTTGAGGCCCAACTGGATGTTTGAGCTGTTATTGTCCATTGCTTTTCTTTTTGGCCTGAAGGCATTTTTAACTTGTAAATATAGAAATTTGCAAGTTGGAATTTAGATGACATTAAGAAATTTCTTCTCAGGGACCAGAGCAATAGCACAGAGGTTGGGTGCTTGCCTTACACATGGTGAACCTGGGAGAAACCAGTTCTTGAATCCCCGGTATCCCACATGTTCCCCAGAGCCTGCCAGGAGCGATTCTTGAGTGCAGAGCAGGAATAACCCCTGAGTGCTGCCAGGTGTCGTCCAAAGTTCAGAAAAGGGGGGGGGAGGAAAAAAAAGAAATAGAAAAGAAATTTCTTCTCATCAAAATGCAATAAATCATGGGGGGGGTGATGGGGGATTACTAGTCAGATTAGGATCTGACTGTGCTTGACCTCCCAAACTCACCAGGAGTGATACCTGAGTGCAGAGTCAAGAATAATAACCCCTGAGCACCATCAGGTGTGGTTCAATACTGACAGAATGAAATGCTGTAAAATGTTCAGAAATCTTGATATATGCCTTATATATTTACCTATCACAATCCTTTATTGTCCCCTATGACTAATATCCTCTCTAAAGTGATAAATGCAGTCACCTCCTCTCCAAAGATTCTTAATAACTTCACAGTACTGGAAATGTCGGCTCACACCCTAATAACTCAATCATCCAAATCATCTAATTTAGATTAAGATGAAATGTTGTGAAACATCTTTAAATTTAACGTCAAATAAATATTTTATCTCTGTGGATTTTTAACTAAGACTTTAAGTTACTTTGCTCTAATATATTTAATCTAGGAAAGGCAAGTATATATGTACCTATTATAAAAGTAAAAGAGCCAGGTGAAAAATATGAAATATATATTGTGAAAGGAGTAACTGGTTCCTTGCAGTTCTAGTTTTAGGAGCAGGAAAAAGTTAAGACTATTTTTTTTTTTACTTCATTTCAAAAGTTAGAAATACGACTTCAGGGTTTTAAGGTTGGATTTCTCCTGTCTTTTATCCCAATCTTATCTTTTTCATGAGAGGCAATAACTGAAATTGAGTCAGTTTATTCACACACATGGTGCCCATAGACTCTGGAGGTCTGCAAGTTCCTTTCAATTTTTGCTCTATACCTTTCACTCTGAACTGCAGTACTTTTTCTAAGTGTAAACTTCACAAGCTCAAACTTGACTTCTTACACCTAACACCTGTGACTCTGAAGCCTGTGGTAACATGCCCTCTCCATTGTTCTTTCTTTCAGGCTACTTTTTAATTTACCATTGCACAAAAAGAATATAGATTACTCAGTCTTTAATTTACACCATGATTCTTGAATCTGTTACCCTTTAATATTTCACTTTTATATGAAATAGAACTAGTGCAGACAGAGGTATAATTTTTAATGATTCCTTTTTAATTTAATAATTCCTCCACTAGGTATATTACTCACATTTTGTTTTGTGTTTTCTTTGTTTTATTTTTTTTTATTTTGGAGGATGTCATATCTTGTCACATCTTACTCTAAGCAACCAAACTAAGCCAACAAACTAGCAGTAACAAACAAAACCCAGTTATAAATGTATATAGCACACTTAAATTTCTCCTCAGATATCTTTTTTTTTACCTTTTCATTACTTTTCTTGATGACTTTTATTTAGAAAACCATTCCTTCATTAGTAATGTGGATCCAGCTGTCTTCCTTCAAGAATTCAACTGACATTCCAGTTTGCCACAACGTTTAGGCACTTTACCCTACTTGTATCATACCCAAATAGCCTTTATAAACCTCTGATGTGAAAGTTTTGAATTAAAAAGGTTAACAATAAAGGACGGGTTCATTCTGAGTTCTCAAAAACTGTCAACAAAGTCAATCACAGTATCCAATCTTGGATGGTAGAATGGGCCCCGCACATGTTGGGGTTACACTGGACTCAACATTATTGCTGCCTTACAAATCTTTTCCAATCCCCATCTTGTTATTCATATTTCCTTTTCTAAGTTCTATTATCGCCTTTTCTATCTAGGTAACAACAAACTCAGTCCTTTTTCTCTTTCTGGTAAAACTTGTTATTAGCTACCAACATTTTTATAAGTTCATAATTGGATTGAAAAGATTCCAGTGACAACATAATGTAGTTTGAGTGAAAATATATACTGTATTTTCCGGCATATAAGACGACCCCCTAATTTTACAGTCTCAGATCATCTTTTCTGTTACTCCATATTGTTTTGCCACAGCACAGTTATTGTGTTCCTTGGCAAAGTTTACAACTTTCCTATGCTGCAAATTTATGTACCACAATGAGCCAATCACAACAAGCAAAGGTTCAAAGGTTCTACTGTAATAAACTTCCTCTCTCTGACTCTGGCCAATCTGAGCAGGCTTTTGACAGTGTAGATTCGGATCCAAAACATTGTCTAATTTGCATGCATCAAAAGCCTGCTTGGATTGGCTGAGTTAGAGAGGAGGTCTGAGCAGCCTTGCAGTGATTGGTGCAGAACATTGTCTAATTTGCATTCATAAAAGCATGCTTGGATTGGCTGAGTTAGAGAGGAGGTCTGAGCAGCCTTGCAGTGATTGGTGCAGAACATTGTCTAATTTGCATGCATCAAAAGCTGCTTGGATTGGCTGAGTCAGAGAGGCAGTCGAGCAACCTTGCAGTGATTGGTGCAGGATCGAGCTGGAAAATTTGTTTCATGGCAATATCCAGATGAATTTTGTATAGCAACATATCAAAACGTTTTTCGGGATATATTGGGTACATAAGACAACCCCTGATTTTCTGTTGACCTTTTTTTGTTTCAAAGGTCATCTTATCAGCCAGAAAATACGGTAGCTATTTTCTAGGTATTTAGGAGATTATTATTTATAAATCTGCAGTGATAGTATAGCAAATAAGTATGTTTACTTTTTTGCTCACCTGTTCTGGGTTCAATTCCTGATACCTCATATGGTTCTATGAACCCACCAAAACGTGGTCCCTGAACAAAGAGTTAGAGTGAGCCCTGAGTACAGCCAAGTATGTACCAAAAGTAAAAAAGAAAGAAAACAAGAAAAGAAAAAGATGACTCTACTTGTAATGTTTTGTCTTCCAGGGTTTGTAAACATAATCTTACTTTTTGTTTTTTGTTTCTTTTTTTGTGGGGGTGGGCACACAAGATGATGTTCAGAGGTGACTCCTGGCTATGCACTTAGAAAAAATCTCCTGGCTTGGGAGACCTGTGGGACGCCAGGGGATTGAACCACAGTCCATCCTAGGTCAGCCGAGTGCAAGGCAAACTACCTACCACTGCACCACCACTCCGACCCCAACATTGTCTTATTATTTTTTTTATAAGAAAACCATGGTATATTTACACAATGGAATACTATACAGCTCTTAGGAAAAAATAAAGTTATGAAATTTGCTTATACATGAATGGATATGGAGATTATTATTCTTAGTAAAATGAGTTGTAGGGAAAGGCATAAACATAGAATGATCACACTCATTTGTGTGTCATTAAAAAAAGAGTTTCTGGATTGGTGGCACAGCAGTAGGGCATTTGCCTTGCAAGCAGCTGATGTAGGACAGACCATGATTTGATCTCCCAGTGTCCCACATGGTCCCTCAAACCAGTAGCAATTTCTGAGCGCACAGCCAGAAGTAACCCCTAAGAGTCACTGGATGTGGCCCAAAAAACAAAAAAAAAAGGGGGGGGGTTATGATATGTGCCAATCTCTGTGGCATGAGATGCTACCTAACGCTGTTTTGATTTGCATCTCCCTGGTGATTAGTAATATGAAGCATTTTTCATGTGCCATTTGGCCATTTGTATTTCTTTTTGTTTGTTTGTTTTTGGGCCACACCCAGCAGTGCTCAGGGGTTACTCTTGGCTGTCTGCTCAGAAATAGCTCCTGGCAGGCACTGGGGACCATATGGGACACCAGGATTTGAACCAACCACCTTTGGTCCTGGATCGGCTGCTTGCAAGGCAAATACCGCTATGCTATCTCTCCGGGCCCACCATTTGTATTTCTTTTTTTATTTTTTTAATATAATTTTTATTTTGATCATTGTGGCTTACATATTGTTGTCAATAACATTTTAGATACATATTTACATAAAATCAGTTGGGGATTCCCATCACCAGATTGTCCTCCCTACACCTCTGTATTTGTCCTACCTCCCATTCCCTCTTCCCTCACTCCCAGGGCGGCCATAATATGTGATCCCCTCTGTATCCAACCCTCTACTTAGTAGTCTTGCACCTGTTTGGTCTTGATGCCTCCCGTATCTCCCCCTCTAACTGTAGGCAGGACTATCTAGTTCAAGTTGTGTGGTTTTGCCTGAGAAAGAGAAGATACATAAACTAGGGTAAGAGTCTAATACCCCAAAAATGGGTGGAATCCTTCTAGAGGCTCTCATCATCAATTTGGGAGATGAAGGGGAAAAAGAAGGTGAAATACTCCACCAGTACCAAAAACGGTGTCAAATATCCAGCTATATCGATAAGCACCACAAAAAAACAGACGAAAAACAAAACAAAACAAACAAAAAACAAACAAACAAAAAACACGCCATGTTCTTGAAATAAGAAACATGGCATAGCACATAGCAAAAGAAAAGAAAGGAAGATAAAAAAAATAAGTATAATTGGGGACAACACTTTCAATAATCACCCCCAAACAGAAAAATCGATCAAAATAGATAGGTAAATAAAAATAATAATTACAATAATAAATGAAGGTAAAATATATATATAAAAATAACCAAGGTTTTGTGCTTTTTGTATTTTTGTTTTTTCCCTCCTGCCCTGGCACAGTAAATATTGGGGTCATTCGAAAAGGAATTCACTTGGCCTAAGAAATATGGGGTTTCTCCGTCCTTGGAGTATACTGTCATGGGATCAGCTCTAGACTTTGCTCAGGATCATTTACTCTCCCGGTGGTGTTTTTTTTTTTTTTTTTTTTTTTTTTTTGTGTATGGAAGACTTCTGCTCTTTCCAGGTTGATATAATCAGAGCTCTGTGTTTAGAGGTCTCAGTATCTGCACAGATCCTGAGGTGGGACTTACATTCATCCAGCCTTGAACCCTGGATCTCAGACATAGAAACAGCACAGCTCTTCACAACAGCTGCAGGAAACAAACTCCATCCGGGACAGCCTTAATACTGCGGGGTCAGCAACAAGGGCCAGCTCTAACATGATATCCTGACAATGAGGAAAATGTGAACAACTTGACCTTAGAGAAGATTAGCCTACCTTACCAGCTAACGACAAGACAAAACCAGACTTGGCACCCTTTGGTAGGTCCAAAAGCCAAGATCGTGATTCACAGATGACTGGCTGCTAGAACCACGACCAGACTGTATACATCTCGGGACCAATAAAAAAGCCCTAGTTTAGGGTTTGAACTATGACTTGCACAATAAACATGATCCCCAGTCCCAAAGGTCTGGCAGAGACAATTGTAACGGAATGGGGCTTCTGGAAGCACAAAGAAAGACGCTATCCTAGGTGCCATCCTATGTTCAGTGCAAAGACCAAGATCACCAACCACAGAAGATGGATTAAAACGACACTGAGGTAACAGAACCTCCAGAACCACAAAGACTGACTTCATCATAAGTCCCACCTCAGGAACATTGTCTTATTTTAATTTTTATTCAGTACTCAGTTTTGCTTGCTGTAAGTGACTTTCACCTCACCTAGAAAAAATACCCATTTTTTCCATTAGAAAGGGCAGACCATTTGAGTTAAGTGGATTTATCATCTTATTACTTATCATTTATAATTTGAGGATATACTTTTTCCTGTGTTTTGGTCTAACTCACTTGAAAAATGTATTTTCTTACTTCTTGTCAAATTGTAAGTAGCTCCAAATAGCACAGCTATTTATATCTTGTATAAATAACTTTTTCTATTCCTTGAATCCTGAATCTTATGTGTGCCTATTAATTTTCTATGGCTTCCTTTACAAAGTAAAACAGACGGGGTGACTAAATGACAGGAATTTATTGTTCACAGGTCTGGCAACCAGAAGTCTATGTAAAGGAGTTGGCAATGTTGGTTCCTTCTGAGAGCTGTTGCAATGTATAGTTGGGATCTTAGTCACAATGTAGAATTTTTTTATCTAGACCTCAAGCTAGTTTAAACACTGTTTAAACTTAAGCCAGTAGCACTGTTTAAACTAATTTATTGAGAAGAATACACTAAAATAATATAACATACTAAATAAAGCAATTGGAAATAAAATGGAAAAGGTACAAATTGCTTAAGTGAAGTTTGGGAGATCAGCATACAAAGACACAAAGGTCTGGAATATCTCCTAAGATATCAATTCTTCGGGGACAGAAGGAATCTTTCTTTGATCCACGTCTCTGATTGATGAGTGATTTCTACCAAAATCTGAAAACGGTTTTAGAGATCCACAGACTACAAGTCCAGAGTCCAAAGATTTATTGGCTTGTCTCAGATCCTATATTTATTTATGCATTTATTTATTGACTTCCCTCAAAATAATTTATCAGTGTCACCTGTTAATATAGGGAAGTAGGTTTTATGAAACAGAAAACATTTTCTATATCTTATCTCTGAATTAGAATTTTCTGAAGAGGCTAATTCCTCTATTGTGAGAAATTCTAGCATTTATGCTTTCTAAATTTTCTAAAAATAAAATGCCCTTTAATATATACATCTATTCATGTGAAGAAAGACATCAAAGCAACACAACAGTAGTGGGAGACTTCAACACTTCCCTGTCACTCTTTGAAATGTCAACCTGGATAAAAATTAACAAAGGTATACTTGTCTCTGAAGGAAAAATAAATGTAAGAGAGTTCATAGTGTGTGCATATGTATATATACATAAACACACACTATGAACTCTCTTACATTTATTTTTCCTATGTATATTTTTCCTATATATATATATATATATATATATGGCCATTTATCCACAGAAAGCTGGGGATGCACATAAGACACTTTCCAAGTGTCCAAGTGTCCGAGTGTCCATTAAACATACCAACAGAAAACCAAGAGGATAGAAATTCTATCAACTATTTTCTCATAACACGTTGCACCAAAAATAGAAGTGAATTGCAAACAGACATAGAGAAAACATTCTCTTTATCACCTAGAAATGAAATAAATCACTACTGAACAAGTAGGTCAAAGATAAAACCAAAGAGGAAATAAAAATATTCCTGGATAAAATAGAATAAAGACACAAATTATGAGTATCTGTAAGACACAGCAAAAGTGGTATTAAAAGAAAAATTTATAAATTTGCAAGCATATATCAGAAAGGAAGAAAGGGCCTATGTTAACGTGATGGAACAGCTTAAAACAATTATAAAATGACCAACCAAGTTAGCCAAAAGTAGAAATAAATCATAAAACTTAGAGCAGAAATCATTAAAGTGGAAACAGACAAAAGAACTAAAAGATCAATGAACAGTTGTACCAGTACCACTTATTGAAGAGGCTTTTCTTGTATAATTTGCAATTGGTGCCCCTTTATCAAAGATTGATTTGATTGTATGTCTGGGGAACATTCTCTTAATACTCAAGTCTATTCCATTGATCTGAGCAACTGTTTTTATTCCAATGCCATGCTGTTTTAATGACTATTGCTTTGTAATAGAATTTAAAGTTGGGGAAAGTGATGCCTCCCATATTCTTTTTTCTTTTACTAAGGTTTGCTTTAGCTTTTCATGGGTGTTTATTGTTTCAAATGAATTTCAGGAGTGTTTTATCCACTTCTTGGAAAACATTATGAGTATCCTTAGAGGAATTGCATTAAATCTGTACAATGCTTTAAGTAGTATTGCTATTTTAATGACATGACAATGGTAATGGGTGAGAGAAGTAAAATGCTTGTCTCAAATACAGGCAATGGGGTGGAGGAAGAGGGAGATGAGGGACTTTGTTGGTGGGAATGTTGCTATGATATAATGTTGCAACGATACATAGATGCAATGATACAGTGGTGAAGAGGGGTGTTCTTTTTATGACTGAAACCCAACTACAAATATGTTTGTAATCATGGTGCTTAAATAAAATTATTACTTTAAAAAAGATCAATGAAACCAAGAATCTTTGCTTTGAAAAAATAAAAATATCAATAAAATGTAAGACTCGCATAGAAACAGAGATAGAAACTAATACAAAGAATCATAATAAAAAGTGGGTGCTAACTACAGATTTTTTTTTTTTTTTGGTTTTTGGGCCACACCCAGTGACGCTCAGGGGTTACTCCTTGGCTATGCACTCAGAAGTCACTCCTGGCTTGGGGGACCATATGGGTCACCGGGGGATCAAACTGCGGTCCGTCCTAGGCTAGCGCAGGCAAGGCAGGCACCTTACCTCTAGCGCCACCACCCGGCCCCCTAACTACAGATTCTAAAGAAATTCAGAGTTCAGAGATTACTTTGTGAATATTTTTGACATAAAAAAAGAGAACCTGGAAGAAATGGATAAATTCTTGGACTTTGATAACCTCCCCAGTTTGAACCAAAGGAAATACCTGAACAGACCTATCACTATGAGAAAACTGAAATGGTGATCAAAAGTTTTCCCCAAAACATAAGTACATAAGTACAGGTCTAGATAAATTCTCTAGTTAATCTTTTCAAACCATTTATTTATTTATTTATTTATTTATTTATTTATTTATTTATTTTGGATTTTGAATACACCCGGTGACGCTCAGGAATTGCCCTTGTCTATGTGCTCAGAAATTGCTCCTGGGCCGGGCGGTGGCGCTCGAGGTAAGGTGCCTGCCTTACCTGCGCTAGCCTAGGAGACGGACCGTGGTTCGATCCCCCGGCGTCCCATATGGTCCCCCAAGCCAGAAGCGACTTCTGAGCCATAGCCAGGAGTAACCCCTGAGCGTCACCGGGTGTGGCCCAAAAACCAAAAAAAAAAAAAAAAAAAAAAAAAAAAAAGAAATTGCTCCTGGCTCAAGGGATCATATGGGATGCCAGGGATCAAACCAGGTTCATCCTGGGTCAGCGGCTTACAAGGCAAGCTCCCTACCACTGTGCTATTGCTCTGGCCCCAATTTTTTCAAACCTATAACGAGGACATATGGCCAATACTTTTATGGCTCCTTTGGAAAACTGAATAAACACAAACACTCCCAAAGAGTTACTATGAAGCTAACATTATCCTGATACAAAAAGCAGAGAAAAAAGAAAACTGTGGCGATATACCCAAGGGACACTTATGCAAAGTTTCTCAACAAAACAGTAAGTTAGTAGAATCCAAATTTCATCAAGAAGATTAGATGGGTTGTAGAGATAGCATGGAGGTTAGGGTTTTTACCTTGCATGCAGAAGGATGGTGATTCAAATCCCAGCATCCCATATCATCCCCCAAGCTTGCCAGGAGCAATTTCTGAGCTTAGAGCCAGGCGTAATCTGAGCACTGCCGGGTATGACCCCCACTCCCCCAAAAAATTAAAGTAAAAAAAGAGAAGATTATACATCATGACCAAGTAGGATTAATCCCAGGGATGAGAGGATGTTTTAACATATGCAAGTAAATAAATATAATAAATATATTAATAAAAAGAAAAATTATATAATCTTATCAATAGATGCAGATCAATAGATACATAAAAAACTTAACAAATTCAAGCACTTGCTCATAATAAAAACTCTCACAAAGATAAGAATTTAATGAACCAAAAAAAGGGGGGGGGCCGGTGAGGTGGCGCTAGAGGTAAGGTGTCTGCCTTGCAAGCGCTAGCCAAGGAAGGACTGCGGTTTGATCCCCCAGCAACCCATATTGTCCCCCCAAGCCAGGGGCAATTTCTGAGCGCTTAGCCAGGAGAAACCCCTGAGTATCAAACGGGTATGGCCCAATAAAACCAAAAAAAAAAAAAAAAGAATTTAATGAACTTTTCTCTATATAATGAAGGTCATTTACCACAAGATATGGCAAACATTAAACTTATTGGAGGAAAACTATAAGCCTTTCATCTATAATCTGGCATGAAACAATATTGATCCCTCTCGCTCTTTCTATTTAATATACTATTGGAAGTACTTGCCATATCAATCAGGCAAGAAAAAGATATCAAGATTATTCAGATAGGAACTTAATCAGTCTAAATCTCACTGTTTGCATATGATATGTTTCTGAACTTAGAAAATCTTAAGACTTACCAAATAGCTTCTGGAAACAATAGATTTATAAAATAAAGTGGTATTACAAAATTAATGTGCAAAATTCCATGACTTTTTATATAGAGATAATGAAAGAAAAGAGATATCAAAAAATCCCATTCACAATTATGCCTCATAAAATCAAGGACCTTGGAGTAAATGTAACTAAAGAGGTGAAGGACCTATACAAGGAAAACTACAAAACACTGCTTCAATAAATAATAAGAGGACATAATAAGAGAACACAAGGAAATGGAGCCATACACCCTGAACATGTATTGGGAGGATTAACATCAATAAAATGACAATACTTTCAAAGCATTGTTTAGATTTGATGCAACCCTTCTAAAAAACCCATGACAATTATAAAAGAAGTGGGTCAAACACTCCTGAAATTAATTTGGAACAATAAATAACCATGAATAGGTAAAGCAATCCTGGTGAAAAGATGAGAGGTGTCACTCTCTCCAACTTTAAATTGTACTATAAAACTGTAGTCATTAACCCAGCCTGGTACAGGAATAAAGACAGTGCCTCAGATCAGTGGAACAGAATTGATTACTCTGAGAGTGACTCCAGGCACACAATCAATCTATCTTTGATAAAGGGATAAAACATACAAAGTACAGCAAAGAAAGCCTTTTCAACAAGTAGTTTTGGAAAAAACTGTTCAAATACATGCAAAAAATGGACTTAGAGTCTCTTTAACACCATGCAGAAAGGTCAAATTGAGATATACTAAAGACATAGATATCAGACCAGTAACCATAAGGTTATGGAAAAGGTAGACTAAACATTCTATGACATTGAAGCTAAAGACTTATAAAAAAAAAAACAACAATTGTACAAGGAAGTGGAAGCAAAGTTAAGCAAGTCTGATTACATTAAACTGAAAAGCTTTTGTTCTTGACAGAAAACAATGACTAGAATACAGAGACAACCCATGGAATGTGAGAAACTATTCACTATACCCATCAAATAAGAAACTAATACCTAAGATGTGCAACACTGATAGAAAATAGCCAGAAGAAAAATTATCTAACACCATTCAAAAATGGGAATAAGAAATAGACATTTCAAGAAGAAATACAGATGGCCAAAAGTGACATAAAAATGCTCCACATCACTAGTTATCAGAGAGATGCAGATCAAATAATCAAGGAGTTATCATTTCACAACTCAGAGACTATAAGACATTATAAAGAAATAATACAACTGCTGGTGCAGATGCAGAGAAAAGGAAACTCATTAGCTGATAGTGCTGATGTAAACTGATCCTGCCTTTTTTTTTGGAAAACAAATAAGGATATTCCTCAAAAAACTAGAAATTGAGCTCCAAATTGTCCAGCAATACCACTCCTAGGGATATATTTTAAGAACCCCAAAAGACCATGCAAAAAAGTATTCTGAATTATAATGTACATTACAGCAATACTTACAATCGCCAGAATCTGGAAACAAACCAAGTTTCTGAAAAACAATGAGTGACTAAAGGAAAGTGGTACATCTACAAAATGGAAAACTATGCAACTGTTACTAAAAAGATAGTAATGAATTTGCTTATACATGGATGAATAAAGAGAGCATTATGGTGAGTGAAATAAATCATAGGGAAAGAGATAGACTTAGATTCTCAGTGAAGTTAGTATAGTGACTGATCCACTGTGATATCTCAATATTAGAATTGATCCTCCTGGAAAATAAAACTGGGTGCTGAAAGGGAATAAAATGATATACATCATGCCCACTCATTAATGATAGTGAAAGCCACAGTGTCAAAAAAAGGAAAAGAGAGAGAGAAGTAAAAAGTCTGCCCCAAATGCAGGCAGGGAAGAGTGGGTGTGAGGTAACCTGGGAATACTGGTGATGGGAAATATGCACCTGGTGAATGGCAGTATATGTTCTATGATAGATACTCAACCAAGAAAAATTTTGTTACTACAATGTTTAAATAAAGTAATTATATTAAAATATATGTCTATTCTTATATTTATCACAGATGATTTAGTTATGTTTTCCTTTCCATATGCGGATAAAAGTTCTATTCTCTAAACTCCACAACTATTTGAAATGCCTAAATATTTCCATATGCAACAATATTACCTACTCTTCTGACCTGCAGTAAGATTTTCTTCTTACTCCTTAAGCTTTAACTAATATATTCCACTGAAGTAAACTGAAATGAAACCAGAAGAAAGATTTGAGTTATGCCAGATAAATCACTTGCCTTGAATGAGGATAAATTTCTTTAATTGCTAGCATTACAAAATGTACCCTGGGCAATTTAAGGAATGATCAAAAAGCCTTGAGTAAACCCTGAGCACAGATAGGTGTGGCCCCCAAATATAAACAAACAAATTCAACTGAATTGCATGAATTTTTTCTAGTTATCTCATTCAATTGTCTCAAATCTAAGTCACATTTTTGTGTAACATTTACCAGTACCAAAGTCTGCTCATTTTATTATATGACAACTACATACTTTTGTAGATTGTAGATTAAAGCAACTATATGTAATATTGCACTAGTTTATGGATCAGAAACATGCATAACTAGACTGACCAAATCAACAAAGCTTTATCTTTATTTTATCTTTATCTTATATTTTTTATATTTTATCTTTATCTTATATTTACTCTGTTCTAGGTTCTATTTGAGATATAAAGAAGTTGGGCTGGTGAGATAGCACAGTGGTAGGGCATTTTCCCTGCATGTGGCCAACCCAGGACAGACCTGGGTTTGAATCCCAGCATCCCATATGGTCCCTGAGCCAGGAGGGATTTCTGCAGAGTCAGGAGCCGGGTGTGAGCTAAAAACAAAAACAACAACAACAACAGAATATTTTCACTAACAGTCCTAAAACTTTGCTTGGAATGTTTATAGAACTGAGATGATTAGACCATTCTCACTGTGGTCCCTTAGCAACTATGTGGCCTTCTTTTTATATTTATATATTGATGGTTAACTAGTCATTTTTAAGGTTAATACTCAGTACCCATAGTGAATTTCTGCCAGAGTCAAAGTAAGACAGTTTAATTCAACCTCAAGAGAGAAAAAATTATCTTAATGAGTTTAAAAGAATTGGTAACTCTCTTGAATCCATCATAGATTCTGACATTAGGATAATTTCTTTAAGCAATAGGGATTCCAAGAAACAGACCTTTAATGAGATGCTGAATTCATTACAGATTCAAAAAGAACAAAGTTAATTGGTCTTTGGAAGAAAATATAATTGACATAATCACATCATATTTTTTATCACATATCTCCAGTGGTGATCTTAGTTGTAAAGCAGGTAGAAGTCGAGATATTGGACAGATTACCTAAGGTGATATTCATTGCTATATCAAAAATATTAATGATGATAGGCTTAGTAGTGAACACCTTAAAACGTGTAGATTTTAGGGCTCCTTGGAAACTTTGACAATTTTATATTTTTATACCTATATAACACAAATGCTTTGACAAAGCCAAAGGGTCTAGGGATAACAGTTGTAGACATTAAGACAGCAATTAATTAAAAGTCAGTTTGGGGCTGGAGAGATAGCATGGAGGTAAGGCATTTGCCTCGATGCAGAAGGACTGTGGTTCAAATCCCGGCATCCCATATGGTCCCCAAGCCTGCCAGAAGCAATTTCTGAGTGTAGAGCCAGGAGTAACCCCTGAGCGTTGCCGGCTGTGATCCAAAAACAACCAAAAAAATCAGTTCAAGTCAATTCTGCCGCGTCCTTACACTAAATTAATTCAAAACATGACTGCTATGGGCCAGAGAGAGTATGGAAGTTAAGGTATTTGCCTTAAATACTGCGTGCTACACTATGCTCTATTCATGGTACTGCATAATGTCCTCTAAGTGTCTGCCACGACCACCACTGGAAACCAAAACTAATTAATCAACCAAAGAAAATATCAAAAAGTATGAGCCAAGAGTGAAAGAAGAGGTATTTTGGCTTACAAAAAGCATGCCAAAAGATTTGGATGTTCAAATTTATCTGGAAATTCCTTACAGGAATTCTTCCTTCTTTTAAGAAAATTGTCTCTTGCAATCATATTACTACCCCCACACTTCTGTTTGTTTGTTTGGGGCCACACTTGGCAGTATTCAGTAATTACTTCTGCTTCTACAATCAGAAATCACAGCATAATGATTTTAGGGATCAAACTCGGGTTAGTTGCATGCAAAAGAAGCAATTTACTTGCTGCAGCTATACTATCTATCCTGCTCTTACATTTGTGAGGGTATGATAGAATGTGCCTTGTAGAAAGAAAAATATAGCAATGCATCTTGATCTACAAAGTGAAGTTATGTTCATTTAAATAAGTTTAGTCACTAAAATAACTATAGTGAATTTATTTCAGCAGTATCATATATAAATTTTTCTGATTATCATGGTATATGTATGATTTATAAAAGACATGCACTTTAAAAGATGTATAAGCGGATGAAATTTGTAATGTTTTAATTTTCTGTTTTTTCCCTCTTTCTTTTCCTCTTCTTTACACCAAAAGCTCTTAAAATAAGTAGATTATTTAGGTCTTGCAGGAACTTAATAAGATCAAATTATTCATCTCTTATAAAGACAAGAGTGGAAATTATATATTTATGGTAAACTATTGCTCAGATGAAATAATGTATGTTAAGTAAAAAAAAGGGTAAACTATAGGAATAATTTTCTTTAACACAAAATATGTAGTCATATTTATTACCCTTTACCTGGGCAAGAGATTTTCGTGGAAATACCAATGGGTTCTCTTAGTCTACCTTCTATTTGGTACATTTTAGAAGATATTTTAGAAGACTGGAGAAAAAATATATAATCTTCTTCAGATTTCTTCTATCAAAACCATTTAAACAGGATTTCACTTGACATAGGCTTTCTTAAAATCCCCTGCATGATTTTTTACTCTTTAACTTCCACATCCCATATTACCCCATCTGGTTTTTGTGCTAATAGCTAGGCTACTACCAGCAGCTGTTTGTTTATTCCTCACTATATGTGTATGTTAATAATATATATATATAGTTTTTGTAAATTTATTCTCTTAAAATTAGTCTAAATTGAATATGCCATTTGTTTCCTCATAATATTTGTTCAATAATCTATACTGCATGTTTTAATGCCCTGGATATATTGGCTTTTTATGAAGATGGATTATATCTTTATTATCTCAGTATGGATTTGGCATTGAGCCAATTATTGAATATAAAAGCATGATATTGAATAAAAAAGCATGAAAAAGGAAGAAGCATAGAAACATATAGAATCAACATTTACGAGAATATTTAAATGAAAGACTTCAGGATTCTGGGGCCAAGAGATATTACAGAGGGTAGAGCACTTGCATGCATGTGGCCAACCCAGGTTTGATCCTCAGCACACAATATGGTACCCCCAACTGGTTTGTCAAGAATGATCCCTGAATAAAGCCATGAGCATCACAGGGTATGGCCCTAAATCAAACAAAGACTATGGGAATTCTTATACAGTATTCTGAAGTACATTTCTAAACTTCAAATCAATATTATCTTCTACGTTACTTTTCATTGGTTACCTCATTGTACTGCAGGAAATCCCTGTTTATTTTTAGAATGCAATTTTTTTAGAGGGAGGTACACCAGTGATGGTCAGGGATTAGTACTGGTTTTACACTCAAGAATTACTCCAGTGCTCTGGGCACCATACACAGAGATTGAATTTGGGTCAGCCCAATAGAGCAAAAGTGAAACCACTCTTTGGCCCCCATTTTCGGAATTTTAAGGGCTTATATACTCATATGTGCTACAACATTAAAATGGGATTACAACACATACAGAAATGTAAATAAAGGTGGGGAATTTTACATGATTTGTGTTTCATACCTGAAAATTTTTTATTATTAAAATATTGTATTTAGCTAGATCAATAGTACAGCAGGGCAGATGTTAGGCTTGTGCAAAGCAGGCCTAGATTTGATTCTAGTCAACCTATGTAATCCCCAGATCACTCAATAGGAGTGATCTCAGGCAACAGAGTAAAAAATAAATCCTGAGTACAGCCATCCAGGTGTGGTCTAAAATCAAAACAAAAACAAAACAAAATAAACTTAGGCAGAAATATCATCAGACAAAAATTCATTCTTTGGGGAAACAAATATGAAAATCTAAGAAGTTTCCTGATGCAGAGGAATTGAAGTCCTTATCTAGAGGAATTAATATATAATTTTGTTTGCATCTTGACCTGACCACTGTGGTATACTTAGCATGTCCAATGACACATGAATATAAAAATTATTAATGGCACTGGGAGGATACGATATAAGTAGAGTTCACGTTTTCAATAAAAATATTTCCAGAATTAGAGATGGCTAGATGACCTATAACTCCATGTTTAGTGATTCTTAAAAATTAAAAGAAGTTCATATTTTTACAATTCTAGGACATAGAAAAAGAAATATCTGTCACATCCTTTCAAAGTTCTAATCTTTATGAGCCATTGGCATTATACAAAACTGATGGTGCTATTGCCGGAACATGCTCTTTTATGATGAAACACGGTCGTTTTGCAACAAAACTGAAGGCATTTGAGAGGAACATGTGAAGCAAAGTAAATCAGAAGTAAAAATCACAAGTATTAGATTCTTTTATCCATTTCTTTTGCTCAAAAGCAAACAAAAAAGTTGTACTAAATATGCATATATATGACCCATTTAAAACTGGAATGCTTTTCTTACTTGTTATAATTCAACTCACATTTGCAAATACAGTGATTAGAATTAACTATTGGTTACATTTCATTTTTTCATTTTGTTTCTGGTACATCCAAGGTGCTCAAAGGTTACACCTACCTCTGAGCTCAGGAATCACTCCTGTCTAGAGTGGGGAACCATATGGGATGCTGGGGATCAAACACAGAACGGCTTCATGCAAGCCAATATCACTCTAGCCCCCATTTTAGTGATAACTAATGAAGGCAATATTCCTTTGAAACTAGATGATAAAGGCGAAATAGTATAAAAGTAAGAGAAAGTGTGGTAAATAATGAAGTGAAACAATTAAAGCAAAAGAACACACATTTTAAAAAAGAATAAATTTAACTTAATCTATATTGAGATAGATTTAATAGAAGAACATATTGATATAAGTATTGAGAGAGATAGAATACAATCATTCATTTACATAATATTAAGGCATTTTCAATTCTCTGGTGAGTTGCTCTAGATCTTTTTTCTTTAAAAATATTTTATTGAATTTGTTTTTTAAAAATAATATTTTTAAATTTTTGTCATAATTTTTATTTTTGCCTCTGTACAAATATAAAGGGCAAAAATTATTTAAGAGATATTTTAAAAAAGAATTAAATGTCCCTAAATTCTCTAAAAGCACCATTTTAATATTTTATTATGGAGTACTGCATGCATTGAAAATATACTAAATAAGTGAATATGTGTGTATTAAATAACTAAATATAAGAGTAATTTTGAGATATTTAAAAATAAATTAAAGTTAATTCTTTATCTTTTAATAATATTCTGCTGTTTAACCTTATTCTACCATGAGCATTTCATATACATAGTTAAAAATTAATGTAAATATTAATTTACATATACAGCTGCATTTAATCACTCAGACTAACTGGTAGAAAGAAAAAGTTCAATATGATTATTTCAATGACTGTGCATACCTCAAAATTAAGGAAATAATTTTTGCTTGGAAATAAATTAATAATGTTAAGAAAAAGAAATTAAATTGTAGAATGTGGGAATTGACCATAATGAAGGTAATTGCCAGCACTTACTAAGTCCTACTTACTATTATATTCATTCTGATTCTGATTTCTATTTTTCATTATACTTTAACATTGTTATCCTCATTTTATAGAAATAGAAACTAAAATTCACTAAGGTGAAACAAGTTTCTGAAGGCCATACATTAAATAAAAAATTGGAATTTAAAGCCAGATGTTTGACTCTAAAATCTGACCTTTTTCACTACATGAAGAAAACATGCAATTAGTGAATCATGCTAGCACATTTAAAAAATTTTTTTATTTTATTTTGTGTTATAAGTAATTTGGATGTTGGGTGTTAATACTGTCAAGAGAAAGTATTTCAAAGAATGATTGTGTTAAAAAATAATACCACCTTTTTATATACATTCCAAGAAAGGCTGTTTTATATTTAATAAAAATACCTCAAAATCTTCTGTATGACTTCCAAAAAATACAATAATTCATTAAAAAAGGGTCTCTCAGCCACAAAAAATGTGTTTTTCCTAGTGCTATTTCAATAAATATAAGATAAACATTATTAAAGTTTCAAAGTTAGATTCTAGGCAATGCTGCACAAATTTTAAGATTAAATAAATAAGATAGTTGGTTTACATTCAATTTAAGTATCAATAGTCTGTGTGAAATATTATCTCAAAAATTGTGGTCAAGGCTCCTATACAAATTTTAAATATTCAGGTCATCTTTATGGAGAATAATATGGAAATTCCTAAAAAACTGGAAATTGAACTCCCATATAAACTTGCTATACCATTCCTTGGGATATACCCTAGGAACACAAAAATACAATACAAACATCTCTTCCTCACACCTACATTCATTACTGTGCCATTTACAATAGCCAAACTCTGGAAACAACCAAGATGTCCTTCAACAGATGAATGGCTAAAAAAATTGTAATGGAATACACACAATGGAATATTATGCAACCATCAGCAGAGATGAAGTCATGAGATTTTCCTCTACATGAATGTATACATTTATCCCATGTATACATGGAACCTATTATACTGAGTGAAATAAGTCAGAAGAGAGAGATAGATACAGAGTAGTCTCACTCATCTTGGGTTTTAAGAAAAATTGAGGACATTATAGCAGTAATCACCAGAGACAATAGATGAGGGCCAGAAGAACTGGCTCATAATAAATTTGTGGCTCACCACAAAGAGTGGTGGTGTAGTTTGGGGAATACCAACACTAACAACTATCATGACAATCTCTTTTTTTCTTGATAATATCTTTATTTATTTAAACATCTTTATTACAAATATGATTGTGATTAGATTTCAGTCATGTAAAGAACACCCCCCTTCACCAGTGCAACATTCCTACCACCAATGTCCCAGATCTCCCTTCATTCCACCCCACCCCCACCTGTACTCTAGACAGGCATTCCAGTTCCCTCATTCATTCAAATGGTTATGGTAGTTCTCAGTGTAGTTATTTCTACTCTTTGTGGTGAGCTTCATGAAGTGAGCTGGAAGTTCCAGCCCTCCTTTCTTTGTCTCTGATGATTGTTGTAAAAATATCTCTTATTTTTCTTAAAACCCACAGATGAGTGAGACTATTCTGAATCTATCTCTCTCCCTCTGATTTATTTCACTCAGCATGATAGATTTCATGTACATTTATGTATAGGAAAATTTCATGACTTCATCTCTCCTGACGGCTGCATAATATTCTATTGTGTATATGTACCACAGTTTCTTTAGTCATTTATCTGCTGAAGGGCATCTTGGTTGTTTCCAGAGCCTGGCTATTGTGAATAGTGCTGCCACACGCCTTGTGGGAGAAACTATTCACCCAATACCCATCAGATAAGGGGATAATATCCAAAATATACAGGGCACTGACAGAACTTCACAAGGAAAAAAAAAACATCTAATCCCATCAAAAAATGGGGAGAAGAAATGGACAGACACTTTGATAAAGAAGAAATACAAATGGCCAAAAGGCACATGAACAAATGCTCCTCATCACTAATCATCAGGGAGATGCAAATCAAAACAATGAAGAGATACCATATCACACCACAGAGATTGGCACACATCACAAAGAATGAGAACAATCAGTGCTGGCAGGGATGTGGAGACAAAGAAACTCTTATCCACTGCTGGTGGGAATGCCATCTAGTCCAACCCTTATGGAAGGCTATATGAAGATTCCTCCAAAAACTGGAAATTGAGCTCCCATTTGACCCAGCTATACCACTCCTAGAGATATACCCTAGGAACATAACAATACAATACAAAATTCCTTTTCACACCTGTATATATCATGACAATCTTAATGAGTGAGCGAAGTAGAATGCCTGTATCAAATACAGGCAAGGGTTGGGAAGGAAGAGGTGCATTGGTGGTGGGAAAGTTCCACTGGTGTAGGGGGGTGTTCTTTTCATGACTAAACCCAAATACAATCATACTTGTAAATATGGTGCTTAAATATTTGATATATAAAAAACAAATTTTAAATATTCTTTTATAGCTTACATATTTTATATAATCATAATATTGAGCAAACTAGAATAACTTAATATATCTCAAATGGTTCTCATTTGATCATGCATTTTTCACAAGTCCTTACAACAAAATTATTTTTAAATAACCTCAATGTCAAATACTTACTATGATTCAGGTCCTGATGTCCCATATTATTTTTTATTGATAAGTCTTTTTCCTACTATATCTCAAGAATCACTTTACTTTTTTAAATTAGTTATATTAATTTTTGTAATTCTTTATTATTTAATTTTTGGTGCTAGGAATTGATCCCATCATTTTGCAATTTAAGTATCCTATAGTTGAGCTATGTTCTGGGCTCTGTCTACTCATCATTGTATTATTTATTATACACTGAATTCTGATAGTTTTTTAGATTTTGGTTATTTTAAATTACTACAATGACACAGCAATAAAAATAGAAATACATCATTTTGATTAATGTTTTTGTATTCTTTGCAGATTTGAACTATTTTTATTATTTGAGATATATGTAGTTAGTTTTCCACATTCTATGAAGGCTGACTAAATTAAATAGTCACCAACAGGAAAGATTATTTCTTTTTTCTCCATACTCTAACCAGAACATGTTTGTTTGTTTGTTTGATATGCTATTCTCACAAGAATGAGGTCATATCACTGTAGTTTTCACTTGTACTTAGATTATAAGAGATACAAATATATATATGTATATATCATTTTTGGATCATATTTGTTAGTGTTTACTTGTCTCTAAATTCAAGGATACCTCTAAGCAGTGCTTTCAAAACCATATGGAGAGGCCAGAATAATGACACACTAATAGGGTGTTAGCCTTGCATACAGCTAACCCAGGACAGACGCGGGTTCAATTCTTGACATCCCATATGGTCCCCTGAAGCCACCAGGAGTGATTACTGAGCTCAAAGCCAGGAGTAACCCCTGAACACTGCCAAATGTCACCCCAAAACCAAAACCAAAAAAAAAAAAAAAAGACATATGGAGTGCCTAAGTTGAAACTTCAGCCAGTTTGTACAAGGCAGTCACTTTACCTACTATACTATTTCTCCAGTCCTTATTTACTTATTTGTATGGCAGGCTCTAAACTTTTATCAGATGTAGTAAAATAGCAGCAGTGAAAATATTTTTCCCATACAGTACTATATATTATTTTTAATGATTATATTTTTTTAAGTGGTGCTAAAAATTAAACTAGATTTGACTGCTTACAAGTCAAATACCTTATTCATTTTAATTCTGCTGAGGTATACAAACCAGTTTTACAAAATATTTACTTTATTTTTTTATCTTGAAAAAATTTTCTTTTGTCAAGATTTATTTAGGAGCTCTATACACAAAACACAGTCAATAAAATTAAAATTTTAATTTTTAAAGTAAATTACTATGATATACACAGTTACAATGTTATTCATGATTCAGGTTCAATAGACAATTTGCAGCACCAGCCTCTTCATCAGAGCCTTCTCCCCTCTCTGCCTCTATGGCAGACAAATTTATTTTAAATGATATCTTTATTTAAACACCATGATTACAAACAATTTTGTAGTTGGGTTTTAGTCATTACATCCCCCTTCACCAGTGCAACATTTTTACCACCTATACTTTCATCTCCTTTCTCCAAAGCACCCTACCTATATTTGAACAGATGTTCTACTACTCTTATTCATTAACATTGTCATGATAGTTGTTAGTGTAGTTATATCTCTAACTGCACTTATCACTCTTTGTGGTGAGCTGCATATTGTGGACCGGTCCTTTTAGCCCTTGTCTCAATTGTCTCTGGGTATTATTATATAATGTCTTTTATTTTTCTTAAATCCAATAGATGAGTGAGACTGTTGTGTCTATCTCTCTCCCTCTGACTTATTTCACTCAATATAATAGTTTTCATATCTATCCATATATAGGAAAATTTCATGACTTCATATCTCTGACTGCTGCATAATACTCCATTTTGTATATGTACCACAGTTTCTTTAGCCATTCATCTATTGAGTATTCAGAGAATGTTTCCCAGACATACATTCAATTAATCTTTGATGATGGGGTAAGAATCGCAAAATGGGCCCGGAGAGATAGCACAGCGGCATTTGCCTTGCAAGCAGCCGATGCAGGACTGAAGGTGGTTGGTTTGAATCCTGATATCCCATATAGTCCCCCGTGCCTGCCAGGAGCTATTTCTGAGCAGACAGCCAGGAATGACCCCAGAGCACTGCTGGGTGTGGCCAAAACAAACAAACAAACAAACAAAAAGAATCGCAAAATGAAGCAAGGAAAACCTCTTCAACAAGTGGTGCTGGGAAAACTGGTCAGCCTCATGCAAAACAGTGAATTCAGACATCCATTTAACACCATGCACAAAGATAAAATCGAAATAGATTAAAGACATGGATATCTAACCTGCAATCAAAGGTGTATAGAAGAACAAGTAGGTAAAACACGCCATGACATTGAGAGTAAAGGAATCTTCATTAAGGAAATAGCACTGTCCAAACAAGTAGAAGCAGAGATAAACAGATGTGACTATATTAAGTTGATAAGCTTCTGCACCTCAAAGGAAATACTGACGAGGATGCAAAGGCCACTTATAGAATGGGAGAAACTATTCACCCCATACCCATCAGATAAGGGCTAATATCTAAGATATACAAGGTACTAACAGAATTTAACAAGAAAAAAAATCTAACCCAATCAAAAAAATGGGGCAAAGAAATGAACAGACACTTTCTTAAAGAAGAAATACAAATGGCCAAAAGGCACATGATACAAAGCTCCACATCACTAATTATCAGGGTGATGTAAATCAAAACAACAATGAGGTAACATCTAACACCACAGAGACTGGCCCACATCACAACGAATAAGAACACTTATTGCTGGCAGGGATGTGGGGAGAAAGAAACTCTCATTCACTGCTTGGGAAAATGCCATCTAGTTCAGTGTTTATAAAAAACAATATGGAGAGTTGCCGGAGTGGTCGCACTGAGCACAAGGCATCTGCCTTGCCAACACTAGCATAGGATGGACCAGGGTTCGATCCCCCTGAGTCTCATATGGTCTCCCCAGCCAGGAGTGATTTCTGAGTGCATAGCCATGAGTAACTCCTGAGCGTCACCTGGTGTGGCTCAAAACAAACAAACAATATGGAGAATTCTCAAAAAACTGTAAATTGAACTTCCATATGATCCAGCTATCCTGCTCATAGGTATATACCCTAGGAACACAAAAGCAAAATTATTTTTCAGTGTTTGGATCACACCCAGCTGTGCTCAGGGATTATTCCTGACTCTGCATTCAGAAGTTTCACCTGGCAGACTTGGGGAACAATATGGGAAACCTGGGATCAAACCCTGGTTCATTCCAGGTTGCCAAGTGCAAGGCAAACACCCGACTGCTGTGCTATCACTCTGGACCCCTGTGGCATAAAATTTTGACTTCACTATCGCTTATATAAAAGTTTTTATAGCAACTTATATTTTATAATTATTTCTGGCATGGTAATTTGCCACTATCTTAAGGTACTAGTTTAATTTTAATAGTTCCTTAGAATTCATCTTAATAAATGGCAAATATTAGGAGAAAACTAAAAATTTTTAAATTAAAAGTAAAATGAGGCTCCAGCCACTGCTGGTCAGAATCCCCTCCCCTCTAGCAAAGTCCAGCTTGGCACCACCCCTCATAAGCAATCGTCACCCCAATATTGAAGACCCTATTTTTTTAGTGTGACCATAAAGAAACCCTGCTGATAAACCCTGCTGACACTTCAGACAGCCCTAAGCAGACCTGGTCCAGCTTCTTTCTGTCTTAGAAAATATATAGCCCAAAACAAAAGGAAAAACCCAACAAACTAAAGTACAATGTCTCTTCCGTACTTGGCTAACTTCGCATACCTAGAATAAATAAACCCTAAAACAGATCTACCTCCAATCACCTTCTACATAATTAAACAGATCACTTTAAAAAAAAAAACCTCCTAAAAGTCCAGCACCCCAACCCACCCAATATAAACAACAAGTAAATCACCAGCAGCTGAGGACATGGAGAGAAATCCTATCAGTTTCTCACATTCTCCAAAATGGACAAACTTCATAAATGAGGACCTGAAATCAGCACTTATTGTCTTAGCAATAGAATTCAAAGACTAACTAACCAAAAAATTAAGAATCTATAGATGGGCCCGGAGAGATAGTGCAGCGGCGTTTGCCTTGCAAACAGCCGATCCAGAACCAAAGGTGGTTGGTTCGAATCCCGGTGTCCCATATGGTCCCCTGTGCCTGCCAGGAGCTATTTCTGAGCAGACAGCCAGGAGTAACCCTGAGCACCACCGGGTGTGGCCCAAAAACCAAAAAAAAAAAAAAAAAGAATCTATAGACGTAAATTCATCTAACACAAAGAACTCTATCAGAAGTTTTGAGATTCCATTCAAATGAAACTAAGGGAACTAAAAATATGCTAAAGCCACTGTAGCAGAATTGCACACAGAGAGAATCACATATATGAACATAAAGACAAAAATCAAGCCTGCAACAAGGAAGTCAATAAAATATGAGTGACAAAATATTGTAAGAATATGTAAGGTACTTAATGAATAAAGATGAAATAACCTACGACCTATAGGGATACCAGAAGGAGAGGAAAATGTGAAAGTGGAAGAAGAATTAGGGATGGAAATAATAGCAAAGAATTTTCCCACTCTGGAAAATCATTTCACCTTTACAAATCAAGAGTTTAAAGAGTTCCAAATACAATAAACCCTTATAGATCAACACCAAGACATATAGTAATTCAAGTTGCAAGAAAGAGAGAGAGATAAATTCTTCAAAGCAATACAAGGAACCAAAAAAGAAAGAAAGAAAAAGAAAAGAAAACCCTCAAGTACAAAGCAAAGAGCATAAGAAACAAACCAGACCTTCCATTTGAAACAATTCAGGCAAGAAGATAGTGGAATGACATATTTAAATTACTGAATGAAAGAAATCTCCAAGCTAGAGTCCACTACCCAGAAAAATTCTCCTTTGCATGGGAGGGAGGACTAAAAACATTCTCAGACATTAAAGAAATTACAGCATTTGTGCTAACCAAGCCAACTATAAATGAACTATTCAGATATCAATTACATAACCCAAAAACACAATTATATAACAACCCTAAACACTATAACATCATAACAACCCTCTCTGTCAATAATGTCCTTAAATGTAAATGTATAAAACTCCACCACTAAAAAACAGCGTAGAGGGTTGGATCAGAAAACATATACCAAATATCTGCTGCATGCAGAAAACACACCTAAATTCTCAGGATAGACTCAAGCTTAGACTAAAATGATGAAAATCAATTATTCAAATTACTGGAAAACAAAAAAGCTGGGACAGCTATAATATCAATTCAAATCACATTTATCCTCAAGGAAATGCTCAGAGACACTAATTGATCAGTGAAATGTTAGAACAGGAAGTACTAACTCTGATCAACATTAATGCACCAACTGTAGAGCCAGCAAATATGTAAGGCTTGTGTTCATAAATCTGCAGAAACATATGTACTAAAATGTGATAGTAGTGGGAGATTTCAACACACCATATAACGCCACTAGACAGTTCCACTATGTAGAACACTAACGAAGACATAAGAGCCCATAACCAACTAGAGATACAAGGATGGTTCAATATACGCAAATCAATCAATATCATACACCACATCAATAATAAAAAAGAAAAAAACTGCATGATAATATCAATTGACACAGAGAAGGCATTTGACAAAGTCGAACACCCATTCATGATAAAATATAACACTCAGCGAAATAGGGTTGGAAGGAACCTTCCTCAAGATACTTAAAGTTATCTATAAAAAACCCACAGTCAACATTATCCTTAACGACGAATAACTCAAAGCATTTCTACTAAGGTCAGGTACTAGGCAAGGCTGTCCATTGTGCCCACTCTTATTACACATAGTTTTAGAAGTCCTAAGTAATAGCAATGAACAAGAGAAGAGAATCAAAGAAATTCAAATAGGGAAAGAGGAAGTCAAACTATCTCTATTTGCAGATGATATGATGCTATACATCAAAAAACCATAAAGAGCCCACAGAACAGCTCCTAGAAACAATAAAGCAATACAGGTGTTCAATCAACTTTCCAATACAAAGGCCTTTAATAATGTTTTAATGTTTTTAATTCACAGAATCAGCTTCAGAATATGATTGGATGCCAGGGACTTTTGATGCAGTGCTCACACTTACTAAGTTTTAGTGCCTAAAGCTTGTGTCCATAGAGACCACTGAAATAGGCAACTGTACACCATACATGTATGTTACAGGTCCCTCACTTAGTATTTTTGCAAAGTACTTTAGTCCCTTCTTTTTTTCTTTGTTTCTTTTCTCCTTTTTTCTTCATTATCAATTCATGCTATGTTACTAGTATACCATAATGTCTATGCTGTCAGTTTCCTTTTAGAAACCTCAATGCACAAGACAAAATGGATAATACTACATAGGGTAAACTCTTATAGTGCTCACTACCATTTTGCTTAGTACTCTAGACAAGAGAATTATATTTATCTTAAAATGCTCCATGCACAATATAACCCTGAAAGCTTCATGTAGCGAAGTTCAACCCTGCCATTGATGAAGTGCCTAAAGACTGGATAAACCTTTCCCCTCTGGTGTGCTGGTCCAATTTATTGATTTATTTTTCTTTAATTTTTCTTCTTTTTTTACATCTATTAATTTATGTATTTATTTTTTCTTAATTCAATTATTTTTAAGCTCTCTGACCAACCCCAAAAGGGTCAGGCCTCCAACTACAACCTATGAATATATGAATATATCTGTCTATAAGAGGGCATGAGTTCTTATGTATCGGACTCCTCTTTTCTTGCCTAAACTATTTTGTAAACAATCCATGCCTGTATTGTATATAGCCCTAATTATATATTATACTTCCCCCCACCCTGTTCAGAACATCTTTTATTCTCTCAACCTCTCAATCCTGACTTGTTATTTCTCCCTATTTATCCCTTTTACCTCAGTTCTTAACTCATTAGGAACTGATACCAACCACCTATCCCAATTAACTGCTTCCTAACTCCCAAAGCTAAAGGACACTCTCTCAGTCACACTTCTCTCACTGCAACAAGAAGCTGCAATCACCATTTGTGCTGACTCAATCTATGAGGCCCTTTCTTGCACATCTCCCTTCAATGTGTACTGTTGTATGCTACTGGATTCAGCTCCAGAGGACCCTCAGCTCAAGGACACTACCTAATCCCTTACTACTACAAACCACTTCTCAGACTCAATAAGACCATAGAGTTGGACAAAAACGTGCCCTGGATCTCATCCCCCTCCCAAGATTATGTCAAAAGAATTAATGGGGATATATATATTTCTTTTTTATGTTTAATTCCTTAATATGATTATCTTAGTGTTTATTTTCAAATGTAAATGTAGCCTCCTCCATCACTCCCCCTTTGTTTTGCTTGTTTGGATTTTGCTTATTATAAAATTCTGATCCATTTAGCCACTCTGTGTCTCTTAACTGGTGCATTTAGTCCATTGACATTGAGAGAAAGAATTGTCCTGGGATTTAGTGCTGTCTTATTATCAAAGTTTGGCATGTCTGTTGGTCAGTCTTGTCTTAAAGTAGGTCTTTCAGTTTTTCTTTTAAGACTGGTTTTGAGTCTGTAAAGTTTCTGAGCTGTTGTTTGTCTGTGAAGCCATCTATTCTTCCTTCAAACCTGAAAGTGAGTTTTGCTGAAGGCAGTATTCTAGGCGAAGCATTCATTTCATTGAGTTTTGTCACAATGTCCCACCACTGCCTTCTTGTACCCGCCTCTGCTCCTGCCCTTTACTGGGAGAGATTTCCGGCCAGCAGCTTCCTCTCAACCGGGACAGAAGGCAGAAAGCAGCTACAAATAATTCGCGAGTGTTAAGCTCTTTTGTGAACACCTAAAAAATTAAGCTGTAGAAGTTAATAAAGTGCTCAAGGTGCGTTCCAGTCAAGAGGTTTATTGAGGGAGAGAGCAGGGCTTTTATGCCCTGCTTCAGTGGAAGGAGCAGCAACATAGGATTGAAACTTAAACCAATCAGATTTGTACAGGTACAATGATTTTAACCAATGGGAGCATAAACACATTTTGATGGCGAGAAGAATAAAGAGGAACCTGGCAGGATGGGGGGAGGGGAAGCAAATCCTTAAACAAATAGTTAATAGATCTTCTTTTGTGCAAGCAATAAGGATTACAGTTCAAACCTTACAAAAACCTATCTATAATTACGTTTTTGAGAGCAGTTACAAAAACAGGTTCCATGGAAAGGGTAAGGAATCTGGTTTAAGCCAGATTCTGTGTGCCGGGCTAAATTTATTTGCAGAGTTTCTTTTTGGCTCGGGGCTAAGCAAACTTATGGCTTGAATCAGGCAGCGGTGAAAAATTCATTCAGAGTTCCATTGAATATGTGGGTGTACGGTCGCCCACACCTTCTGGCAGTGTTTCTGGTGACAGGTCTGCGGTAAATCTCAAGGATGTTCCCTTGAATGTAATTTCTCTTTTTGATCTTGCTGCTTTCACAACTCTGTCTCTGTCTGTGGGATTCGTCATTGTGACTAGGATGTGTCTTGTGGTGTTTTTTCTGGGGTCTATTTTAGTTGGTACTCTTCCAGCATGCAGGATTTGATCGCATGTATTCTTTAGCTCTGGTAGTTTCTCTTTAATGATATTCTTGACCGTTGATTTTTTTCTGGAGACTTTCTTCCTGGGTCTCTGGAAATCCAATGATTCTTAAGTTGTTTCTGTTGAGCTTATCATAGACTTCTATTTTCATCTGTTCACATTCTTTGAGTAATATTTCCATTGTTTGATCATTTGCTTTAAGGCTTTTTTCCAATCTCTTCTGCTGTATGGAGTTGTTATTCATCTCAACTTCTAGTGTACTAATTCTATCCTCAGCTGCTCTTAACCTGTGGGAAAGCTCATCCATTTTTTTCTTCAATTCATCTACTGAGTTGTTTAGACCTGTTATTTGACCTGAAATTTCAGTTTGAAGTTTTCTGATTTCTGTCTTCATATTCTCTTGATTCTTTTTTTTTTTTTTTGGTTTTTGGGCCACACCCGGTAACGCTCAGGGGTTACTCCTGGCTATGTGCTCAGAAGTTGCTCCTGGCTTGGGGGACCATATGGGACACCGGGGGATCGAACCGCTGTCCGTCCAAGGCTATCGCAGGCAAGGCAGGCACCTTACCTTTAGCGCCACCGCCCGGCCCCATCTCTTGATTCTTATTAGTGTTCTCTTCTATACTTTCTTTGAGTTCTGTGGACATCTTCCATATTGTGACTCTAAACTCCTTATCTGAGAGACTGACTAGTTGGTTGGCCATGTTCCGGTCATCAAAGTTGCCATCTTCATTTTCTATGTCTGGCACTGTCCTGCATTGTTTCCCCATTGCCACACTTTGTATTGTGGGTTTTTCTATGTGTTGTGGTTGTATTTATTGGCTAAATGATGTGCGTGGCCACATAGCAAAGCGGAGCAGCCCCGCTCCTCTGGCTCCTCCCTTTCTGGGCGGAAAAACTCGCCTCCAAGAAAGGCTAGCGGCCAGCAGATGAAGCCACACACAGAGGAAATCAGGCCCACAGATGCCGCACAGAAGACGGACAGTCCAGAGAGATGTGCCAGGCTTCAGCGTTCCATCAGAGTTGCAGTATGAAATTCTAATAGAAAGTCTTGCTTAGGTTAAAAGTTCAGGTCAAAACCAGGGCACAGAGATTGTAAAAGCCTGGCATTATTCCAAATGCACCAACAATATAATATGGCATCATTATTTTTTGCATAGGAACACTAAAATGAGGACATCTTATGATCTTATGTATAGAAACAAGCTCTCATCTACTAGGAATAAGAAGCCATATATTTTATAATACAGGGGTGCCCCCTACCCTGAACATTTATTTGTCTTGGGAACTCGATTTAGACCTCATGTGCTCAGACATCAACCATCCAACCCTGAACTCTGGATACCAACCTTAGAACTGACAGTTCTCTGCAACAGCACCAGGAATCAAACTCCCTCCAGGGGAAATCCCTAATACCAATCTGGCACCAATTTGCCCAGGCTAGGTTCATATGATATCCTGTCAACAAGGAAAGAGCAGCAACTCGATTTTAGGGTAGTTTGCCCTACTTCATCACCTAACAGTGAGATGAAATCAGAAGACACTCTGTTCTTTGATCTGTGCTAAAACCAAGATCACGAATTACAGAAGACTGACTACAACAACCATGACTGATCAGAAATTCTGGAACCTTAAAGAAAGACTTTATCCTATACTTTATCCTAAGATCTGTGCAAAAACCGAGATCTCTAATTACAGAGGACTGACTTTGACCTCTACAGCTGTGTAGAATATTTCGTGGCACCATAAAAATACCTGGGGGTTCGACAATAAACAATATGTCTGGAGCCTGTAGTTGATTCCATGACAGTATGCTTCAAGGGTAGAGAAACCCTATATCTCCTATACCAGTAGTCGGCAACCTGCCGCTTGGGAGCCACATGTGACTCTTTACATTTTTAATTTGGCTCTTCTCTGTGCCGGTTGGCCGCTCTAGGAGTCAGGACTCTGCTCCTAGCCTCTGTCAGTGTGCGCCCTGTGTGGCTCTCAAAATAAATTTCAATCGTGGTTTTGGCGAGATATGGCTCAGTTGAAAAACAAGGTTGCCGACCACTGTCCTATACCAAGGGAATTTCATTTTTAATTTTCCCAATACTTACTGTGCCTATGCAAACAAAAAAACAAATAAATAAACAAATAAACACACTCAAAAACAGCCTTTCCACACCTGTCCCCTCTTCCTCCCTCTTCCTTTTTTTTTTTTTTTGGTATTGTTTTGTTTTGTTTTTCTTTTATGATCTTTCTTTCTTCTTTTAAATTTATATTTATAGTTTCTAGACAGAGGGTCCTCCACACTTTCTTTTTGTTTGTTTGTGTTTTTTTCAATAGAACCATAAAACATAAATCATCTTGTTCTGCTTCATAAACTGAGAGAAAAAATGTGAATTGTACCAGGGACAATCATCTCACGAACATTGAGTAAAATAAAAAACGATCAGATCTAAATACCCAACCCAAAGTAAATGACAATAGAATCAAGAGACTCAAACTACAACAAGCTATACACAAGAGGTACCTGCTACACTATCAGTCCAGTGGGCTAAAAGTGGAAATAATAGATGCATGCTGGAAACAGTGGCAGATGGACTTCAGCACTGTTGGTGGGATTTGCCCTAATTCACAATCACTATGTACCTTAAATATAGCTATGAAAGATTTGTGTTCACATTGATCTCAATAAAAAGAATTTAAAAATTTAAATGAATAATAAAAGCAAAAATATTTATCACTTACTATAATTTTCTTTGCCTTATTTAAATGTTTTTTCCAAGTCATAAAATTTTCTTTAGCTGCACTAGATACATAATTTTTCATATTTTTTATCATTAGCATCTAAGCATATAATCTAAATTTTGGCAAGGTTCTAAAATGCCAACTTGACTGACAACTAGGGAACTATAAGAAATTGCCAGGAGGAAGAAAACAGAGTCCAAAGGGCTGCTATAATTTTAGGACAATAGGCATTACTGTCTTGCTCAGAAGAGTATTTGTAGATCAAGATAAGTAGAAATCATTGACAGTACCATTTAGATGAAATTTTGATGGTTTTATACCTTAGTTGCTAATGTATTTTTGCTGGAGCCTAAGAATTTATCATTCTTATAGTAAAACTAGTTCTTATTTTATCTTATTATGTAGAAATTGCTAGTCTTTTTCTGACTATTTGAAGTGGAATAATAAACAGGAAAAATTACTTGTAGCTTCAAGTAGCAAAATAGCACTTAAATCTACATGAAAACATGAATCTGCTTGATGATGTCATGAGTAAGATAATATATTAAATTATCTATAGAAATATGTCTGCTTTTTTCATTAGGGAATGATCATCTTCCATCATAATTGTGGGTAAATGGAGCATAAATTTAAATACTTTTTAAAAGATTGTAGAGCAGAAAAAACACTCCAAACCTAATGATAACACATCATATTATCAGGATGAAACTTGTTCTCTAGTTAAATGAAGTATCACAGAAGAAGGACAAATACTAAATGTTGTCCCTTATCTGCGATTAAAAAAATAACATGACAAAGAAATGGAAGGCAAAAAATGTATTTAAATACTTAGCAATGTTATAAAACTAAATTCTAACATAAGGAAAGTAAAAGGGTGACATAGATGACACAAAAGCACCATTTTTACACCCAGGTCATCATCCTAAATAAAAGCATTTGCTCCACAGCAGTTTATTACTTCCAGTCATTCAGCACAAAACTACACATAATATCCACCTCCAGACTGCAAATGAAAACAGAACCTCCCCAATGCTTAGTGAGCAAAGAAGATATTTCTGAAGATTCAAACATGACCAGCCAACTATAAATATCTCTGATAAGGACTTTAAATAAAACATATTGATGATATGCAAGGAATTCAAACAAACCATGGAACCAAAAGGCAATAAGAATCCAAAGGATATGAGAGCAGAAAACTTCAATGAGAAAAATGAGAAAGCTTCAAACAGAAATGATAGAACTGAACATGTTGGCAGGCAAAATGAAAAACTCACAGTAAGGCCACACCAGCAGAATAATAGCTCCCAAGGACAAAATCATTGACCTAGAAGATGTATTGTATAATTCTTTCAGACCACAGAAGAAATTTGGCAGCATGTACAAATATAAAGTGTGCTCCAGTAATGGTGTCCAATAAAGTATAATATCAATAGTTTTATGCCTACCTATGCATTGAGCAAGGTGACAATATAATAACAGCTCTTAATTACATAGTATTCATTGTTTTAAACATGGCTCTACTTAAGACATCTTACTTTAATTTTCACAGAAATATATGCATGGAATAGAAAGAGAGATGAATATTTCACTCAATGTGATAAAGCTTAATTATGAAAAATTTTGATTTGAAGACTATTAATTTATTTCCTCATAATTACATCTCTTAGAACATACACAGACCACTCTTTCTGTCCTCCATGTTTCTATGAAAGAGGACAACAAACTCCCTATGGATTTTAGTTGTGAACAATGTAAATGTGGAGCTAGTTTTTCCAGAGACCACAAGAGTACTAAGTACTAGTTCAGCTCTTAGGTTACAGTGTGACCTAACTTGATCTCAAATAGAAATAATCTTTTAGCTGATAGAAAACTTGTAGGTTCCCTAGTATCTCTGATCTATCAGTCTTTCTCTTGTGACATAGAAGGCTAAAATAGAAATACATATCCCATTTTGTTTCTCTGTTAATCATTTTCTAGTTTATCAGTAGTTCTGCCATATCAATTGGAGTTATTGTTTTGAATATACCTCTGAGCCCTGGAAATGTTATGTCTTATGTCTTTAGAGTGTTATGATGGATTACTTTCCTAGACCATATAAAGTTTCATTTTACACTTTCAGATAATCCCTAAAATAAATGTTCTATAGGAAATATCTATTCCTGAAAAACTCACTCAAATTCATGTATCTCCACAGTACTGTCTTCTATGCTATGTGTGCATAAAACTACAAGATAGAAAATTACATGTTAGCTTACTTTAGTTTGCTATTGGCAAACCAATAAGTTTTGGATATTAACACCCTAGTATTCGTTTTCATTGTTATGAATAACTGTAGTGACCTTGAGATAGCCAGGAGAGTTAGGTGACTGGTGAGAAGGGAGGATAGGGTATGAGGAGCATTAATTGAAAGTAAATTTATGCTTCCTGATTTGCTGGAAACTCACTTGATTAGATCACATTACCTAGTAGTTTCAACATAATTGCAACAGAAAACAAGTAGAATACTAATAGACTAAGAGTCTAATTGGCTATAATATTAGTTCCCTCAATGGTGGAAAAATAATATAAATTATTTTGACAGTCCTCTGACCATTAAAAAACTATTTTAGTAATATTTTAAAATATGTGTAACCAAGCCTTAATATATAATTAAATAAAGAACATTTTACAATTTTACATGCCATCACTAATGCATTTATTTATTTTTGGGTCACACCTGGCAGTGCTCAGGGGTTACTCCTGGATCTATGCTCAAAATTGCTCCTGGCAGGCACAGGGGACCAAATGAGATGCAGATGCCAGGATTCAAACCACTGTTCTGCATGCAAGGCAAATGCCTTACCTCCATGCTATCTCTCCAACCCCGTTGACTAATTTTTAGAGATCGGTATTCATTAAAGATATTCTTCTATTTGTTCAGTACACTGTAATTTACAAAATAGATTTACCTATATTACCTCATTATCTCTTCATTGCAGCCGAAGTTCAGACAAAGGTTCATCATTCAGGATATTTCACAATTTGGGAAATAAAAAATGTAGACAATTTTACAACTTGGGAAATAAAAAATGTAGGGAATTAAGTGGATTTATTTTGATCGCACTAGAGCACTCCCTAAAATTAAGGGAATACATTCTGTTCCATTACATTTGTTACCTTTTAATAAAAGAAATATACAGCAAACCTTTTAGTTCAATAATTACAACCGAATTAATTTTGAAGATTCAATTAAGATTTTGCTGTCTTAAAAGACATGCTCTTTCAAAATACTTTTTAAACTTTGTTAATGTCAGAAGAGAAATACTTACAACTTTAGCAAGAGATATAGACTTATCTATCTAGCATGCGTGCACGAGTACACACTCACATTCATATACATTAACTCTACCTCATTAAACTATTTATTATAGTTGGTTTTGAAGGCACACCTAGCAATGCTCAGAAGTTATCCCTGGGGGACGTCGAGGTGGCGCTAGAGGTAAGGTGTCTGCCTTGCAAGCACTAGCCAAGGAAGGATCACGGTTTGATTCCTCGGTGTCTCATCTGGTCCCCCCAAGCCAGGGGCAATTTCTGAGCGCTTAGCGAGGAGTAACCCCTGAACATCAAATGGGTGTGGCCTGAAAAAAACAAAACAGAAAAAAAAAAAGAAGTTATCCTGGTCAGGCATTCAGGAATTACTCCTGGACGTATTAGGTGGATAATATAGTATATTTAAAATTAAACATGGGTCAGACCTATGCAGGACAAATACCTTTCTGCACTGTAATTTCATTTTCAGCCGTCATTAAATTATTTTTAGAATTAAAATAATTTAGGCACCATGATTTAAAATTGTGTCTATATTAGGTATCCAGGTATAAAATGTTTTACCCATTTCAAAGGTCTTTAAAACTTACTGTATATATATGTACACACATATATGTGTGTGTTTGATTTAACCTTTATTTCTTAGAAATAAAAATATGTCATTTTATGTCTGGGGAACATTCTGTGACATATTTTTATTTCTAAGAAATAAAGGTTAAATCAAACACACACACAAATATATATCCAGATATACAATCACCTAATTTTTGATAAAGGAGCAAGAAATTCTGAATGGAGCAAAGAAAGCCTCTTCAACAAGTGGTGTTGGCACAACTGGCTAGCCACTTGCAAAAAATTGAATTTAGACCCACAGCTAACATCATGTACAAAGTTTAAATCCAAATGGATTAAAGACCTCGATATCAGACCCGAAACCATAAGATATATAGAACAACACATAGGCAAAACACTCCAGGACATTGAGACTACAGGCATATTCAAGGAGGAAACTGCACTCTCCAAGCAAGTGAAAGCAGAGATTAACAGATGGGAATATATTAAGCTGAGAAGCTTCTGCACCTCAAAAGAAATAGTGCCCAGGATACAAGAGCCACCCACTGAATGGGAGAAACTATTCACCCAATATCCATCAGATAAGGGGCTAATCTCCAAAATATACAAGGCACTGACAGAACTTTACAAGAAAAAAACATCTAATCCCATCAAAAAATGGGGAGAAGAGATTGACAGACACTTTAACAAAGAAGAAATACAAATGGCCAAAAGACACATGAAAAAATGCTCCATATCACTAATCATCAGGGAGATGCAAATCAAAACAACTATGAGGTACCAATTCACACCCCAGAGATTGGCACACACCACAAAGAATGAGAACAAGCAGTGTTGGTGGGGATGTGGAGAAAAAGGAACTCTTATCCAGTGCTGGTGGGAATGCCCTCTAGTTCAGCCTTTATGGAAAGCAATATGGAGATTCCTCCAAAAACTGGAAATCGAGCTCCCATACAACCCAGTTATACCACTCCTAGAAATATACTCTAGGAACACAAAAATACAATACAAAAACCCCTTCCTTACACCTATATTCATTGCAGCACTATTTACCATAGAAAGACTCTGGAAAAAGCCAAGATACCTTTCAACAGATGTATGGCTAAAGAAACCATGGTACATATACACAGTGGAATATTATGCAGCTATCAGGAGAGATGAAGTCATGAAAATTTCCTATACATGGATGTACATGGAATCTATTATGCTGAATGAAATAAGTCAGAGAGAGAGAAAGATGCAGAATGGTCTCACTCATCTATGGGTTTTAAGAAAAATGAAAGACATTCTTGCAATAATAACTTTCAGACACAAAAGAGAAAAGACCTGAAAGTTACAGCTCACCTCATGAAGCTCACCACAAACAGGGATGAGTTTAGAGAAATAACTACGTTTTGAACTATCCTAATAATGAGAATGTATGAGGGAAATAGAAAGCCTGTCTAGAGTACAGGTGGGGGTTGGGTGGGGAGGAGGGAGATTTGGGACACTGGTGATGGGAATGTTGCCTGGTGATGGGTGGTGTTCTTTACATGACTGAAACCCAAACACAATCATGTACGTAATAAAGTTGTTTAAATAAAAAAAATAAAAATATGTCACAGCAGGGCTTTTCACAGGGCTGGGCTCTGAAAATGTTAGTGGACGAAGGTTGATACTGGTGGTAGGCACGTCTAAAACTTATCTATGAATAACTTTATAAGTCACAATACTTTAAATAAAATTTATAAATTCATCTAGGTATTTTAATAATGATAATATGGACTTTGATGATTCAATTATATTTGTCAACTTTTTTTTATCACAATTTATTAAGTAGGAATTTGTGTTAGGAAGACAGAAAATAAAGGCTAGAAAAAGAAGAGATTTAAGTATATATTTCTCTGAGCAAAGGAATTTTGGTTTGGGTGATTTTAAGCTAAGGGAATAAAAGGAGAAATACATTGTGTAAAACATGAAAATAAAAAAATCAGACAATTTGTCATCTGGGAAATAATAATACAGACTTTCTGTGGTAAATATTCTAAATATCCTATCAGTATCTTATGGCTATTCCCTTCAATGGACTTAAAATTTAGATAGGTGGCTATGAGTATCATTTGCAAAATTAGGAAGCACTTCTAGCACTCCTATTAATCATGTCTTATGAATACTTTAAAAAGCATTTATTATCATATTGTTAGAACTAAAAGAACAAATATGTTCTAATTAAAAAATCAGTATATAGGGCCCTGTAGATAATACAGTGGGTAGGATTATTGCTTCATTCAGACACTGAATCTTGGTCCTCCTTATGATTCACTAAATCTGACTAGCAGTGATCCCTAAGCATTGCTGGTGTGCTCTCACCAAATTAAAACAAAGGATAAATTTAAGAAAAATATTTTCTATAAATAAAAATTTATGAATAAAATATTAACTCAATTTTATCTCCATCATATATTCATATATTAAATTTTTAACTAGTTTTTATTATGTGGGAGATATAGTGATAACAGTATCTGAAATAGAGTTGCTAGCCTACCAGCAAGAAATGGCAATTGATTCTAGACATATCACAAAAAAAAGTTTAGGATGATTATTTTCACACCATTTTATCTTAGAAAACCCGAGTAAGGATTCAAATTTTATTCACTTGGCATTATGAAAGCATTCTATATTTCTTTTCTTTCCACTGAGAATATACTTGGTACCTAAACTATTAATTTTACAAGACTTTATTTTGAACTATAAACCAAGGTGAAGTTGGTTTAAAGGTAACCATACTATTTTCTTCTAAAAATGCAAGGTTCTATTCTTTTTTTTTTTTTTTTTTTTTTTTTTTTTTTTTGGTTTTTGGGCCACACCCGTTTGACGCTCAGGGGTTACTCCTGGCTATGTGCTCAGAAATCGCCCCTGGCTTGGGGGGACCATATGGGACGCCGGGGGATCGAACCGCGGTCCTTCCTTGGCTAGCGCTTGCAAGGCAGACACCTTACCTCCAGCGCCACCTACCCGGCCCCGCAAGGTTCTATTCTTTAACTGAAATTTCCAGAGTATATTTCAATAAAATGAATGTTACCAAGAGGAACATATAATTTTCTTAGGAAGCAATATTAATTAGAGAAATATGTGCCTCTGAATTCATCCAATTTGCATTTCATTTTATGGTTTATTTTTGCAAGCAGTTTACTAAATAATTGCAGTTGCAGATGGTTAAATTATTACCATCAGATGGCTGCCATGACTGATACTATAAAAAAAAGATAGAATCTGTTTTTTTTATAAATAGTAAAAAATAGTTTTCAGTTTTAAAATGAAAAGTGTATCCTTCCACTGCAGAAGAACATCTAACCATAGATGGTTGAAGTGTCCAGAGAAAAGTATTATGAACACTTTTCTGGAATATCCAGATAGGCCAGGAATATATATGTATATATATGCATATACATACATATATATATGTATATATGCATTTTGGGGCCACACCCGGTGATGCTCAGGAGTTACTCCTGACTATGTGCTCAGAAATTGCTCCTGGCTTGGGGGGAACCATAGGAGACTCTGGGGGATGAAACCTCAGTTTGTCCTAGGCTAAGGCATCCAAGGCAGATGTCTTACCACTTGTGCCACCACTCGGGCCCCAAAGGAATATATTTTTTACATAAATATCTATGTGTGTTACATTAATATAGACAAATATTCAAGCATCAATTACATTATAGACAGACATTATCAAGCATTATTTCAAAATAGTTTCCACATATACTATATATTCTTTTATACCTTTAGTATAAATTCTGTACTTAGTTTAGTGTTAAATAAAAAATAAATTAATAAGGAGCATCTATACTCAAAATACACCAAGAAATCCAAAGAACCTTCATTGTTCTGAGAAAATTAAACAGGATGGGTATTTGAGTTATTGTGTTGATTATGTTGTTATGGATATAGATAATGGGATAGAAAGGAAGGATCCACAGAGAAGGCAATCTTCATCTTTTTTGACTCCAAGGAACCCTGTGCCTTAAATGTGCATAGGAAAGTTCTACCACTGTGCCAAGTCATTAATACTTATAAAGTAGTATGTATCCTAATATTTGAACATATATAATATTGCCATCCATTTAGGAATTACAATAATATATTTGGGTAATAAATACACAAAGAATATGAGTTAGAAAAAATATATAAATAAATTCTAAATTTCTGTCTCAAGCCCCATGCTGTCTGTTGTTGTCCTTTATTGGAGATGCCATCAGTACCTAAACATAATAAATTTTAAAGTTTAATTTGTATCATTATTAAAGGAAGTGGTTATAATATAGATTCCTCTACCTACAAATATAATTCAATGATAAAGAATTGAATTTGGAGAGTTAGTATATTGGGCAAGTCATTATCCTACTCATGGTAAAACTGGGTTCAATTCGTGGCACTACAAATGTTCCCCCAGGCCTCCAGGTTTGATTCTAGACAGCAGAGCCAAGAGAAAGTTTTAAGCACAGGAGATATTAGAACATTAATATTCAATTATTTATTGATTACCAACCGGATTTTTCAAGTCAGGTTAGCTTGCTAGAAATCTTCCTTAGCAAATAATAATTTGCATCTTAATAAAATTTCCAAGTGATTGGAATATGCATTGATATCAGTGGTCTTCAACTGTAGGTCTGCTGACTTGTGACGTTTTGTGGCAGTCAAATGGTTGAAAAATGCTACATTAAAATTAATAACCTTCACTTTGGAGCAACCTTAAAATTCCCCCTTCTGTTTCTTCAAAATAAAATTTTCTTATGAAAACCAAAGCCACCTGGACACTTATGAGGACAGTATGATTAGAAAAAAAAATGAAAAAATGAAATATCACAAGAATCAGCTATTTAACCAACAGATGAAATGAAGTATATGCAACATTACGTATTTTAATTTTCTAGGGTATTTCATGTGAACTCAAGCATTCAAAATATAATCTCTGTATAAAACAAATTTAAAAATGGATTTTATCTCAACATAAAGCAGAATAGCTAAGGAAAAGATATGTCCAAATATTTTAAAGTAGGATAGTGGTGGTATCTGAAAACTCACCAACATCAGACAGAAACAGAACAGGAAGAAAAAAAGAAATAAGAAATCCATTAGAATTTATTTTGTCAACTAATATGCACCAGAAAAATATTTTTCAAACTTTCTATTTTATTAGAGGTTAGTCTTCATAATTGTTATGGTAGACAAATAAAAAAGCGGAGTAAACATAGAATTTCATAAAATGAAATTCTGAAGTTTCATCCTAGTTTCATTAACTGTTTTCAGATGATTCCATAGCAGCAATTAGGACAACAAAGGTTAACTTCTCACTTAAACTTAACTGTCACTGCCTGGTGCTCTGTCTGGATCCTTCTGCTATTACAATTGACAAGCACCACACTTTCCACCTTGTTTTCTATTTCATTTTCTCTATATGGATTCACATGTTATCCTGCATTTTATTTGCTGGCAATTTTAAAACCTTTAAGCGTTAATGGAATTTGAGTAAGGTTTATATTGGCTATTATTACAGCTTATCTGAGTGGGAAACTGCAACGTGTCAGATTATTTGCACAGTTGAGCTATAGAGCTTTCATAGGTTTTAGGTCTTATTTGGTTTCCACCCACACACTGATGTAGTGCCTTTCTTCTCTGTGATATTTCCTTTTAAAAGAAAATTCTTTCTGTGCTTCAGATATCAAAAATCTACTATAGGAAATAACACAGAAAACATGGATCACTGGATGCGGTTTTATTGCCATCTCTTTATCTGAATAATAGTAGGTTTTATAGTATTTAGGTACAATATTTTTCCAATGAGCTGATCAATATGTAAATTAAACATACTTGTTGAAAAACAGTTAGGAGTCATTGGAAAAGCCATTTTTTAATAGAAATAAAAACTGAGGGGCCGGCGAGGTGGCGCTAGCGGTAACGTGTCTGCCTTGCAAGCGCTAGCCATGGAAGGACCACTGTTCGATCCCCCGGCGTCCCATATGGTCCCCCTAAGCCAGGGGGAATTTCTGAATGCTTAGCCAGGAGTATCCCCTGAGCATCAAACGCGTGTGACTGAAAAAAAATAAAAAATAAAAACTGAGTACATACTTTACATTTTTCTTTATTGGGGCTGAGAGTACATTTTTTGCATTAGTTTTATTGATGTAGTACAATTCATAAGATATACCTTGTGATGAAAGGAAGTTCTCACCTCAGGGAACCAAGCCTTGCTTCAAATCATTTTAATATATGTTTCCTTTGTACTAGTTTATTCACATATAATCACCTTGAGAACATCAGTTCTATCTTTTGAAAGTCAATGAGAAAGTCAGAAATAAAGGAAAAAACTCTTAAAATTTACCTACTACGTGCTGAGAACTTTAATCCTCAAAATGGTATTTCAATGAAACTATATTCTCTCGCTGTATTTTCTGAAACTGAACACAGCAATATGAACTATTTGCTCCCTCTAATTTATTATACAAGTGTTTGTTTTTCTCCTCTACAAAATGCCATATTTGTATACAAAAGATATGAATGAGAGAAGTTAAAATATTAATTAATATTTTAATATTAAAATACCCATTTTCAAACATTTGTGTTAGTTATATGTATTCTAGGGCTTCTTAGTCTTATAGTACAGATATTACTGATCTAATTATGTTTTACGGAGAATGTAAAAAGTCTAGCAGTGTTCTGATGCCTGTTAGACTTGGGAGTCTAATGAATTTCCTTATCTCCTAACAGTTATGAAAACAGGTCTTACAAAATATATCTTGGCAAAATTAACCCTGGTAAAAGTCTTAACATGAAAAGACAATATTAAAAAGAAGGTAATTATGGGAATACCAGAATTACAAACACTTTGATAGCTTAAACAATTGCTAATAAATAATAATTATAGATAATATGACTTTAGTGCATATATAGAGGTAGATATTATTACTCTCATTACTTAGATAGTAAAATGACATGATGAAAGGTTGAGTCAATAAATGCTGAAGTGGTGAATTTAACTCACATAGAATTTATTACCATTCTCTTCTAATAAGTGCTCTGATAATTTTATATATGTTTCTATTACAGTGTATTTGTCATATGCTAAATACCTTTTCATTTACATGAATCACTAATTTTTGTAATAAAAATAAAATTGTAGTAACTAGTGTTATGGAACAATAGTAAGCTGATTTTTGCATCAGTACTTGAAATAAATGCCACAATGCTGTAAGCAAGGCATTGTAGTTTTCTAGATTTTATAGATGAGGAAACTGATAAAGAGAAGCATATAAATTGCATCTAACTGTAAATATTATGTATAATTATTTTATCTTAACCATCATTTTAGGTAACTTTACTTCCTTAATCAGTATTTTGATTATTCAGAGTGTTGTTTGAATTTGTATTCTTAAATATCCTAGTACACTATTATTATTATCCTATGAATCAACAGATATATGCCATTAAGGAAAAGGGAAAAATTTTGAATAAACTTGTCTATGTTCACTAACTAGACCTTTGTCTACAGGATATATAAAAGTATATCTGTAAAAAATGTTACTGCAGGTTTATCATGAATATATGTTTAATGACATGATTTGCACTGAGTTAGTTGCCATCAGTATTTTATGACCACAAAAATATGTTCAAGTTTATATATTACCACATACTATTTTGTCAAACTTTTAAGGCTATGTGTATAATCGTTTTCATTTCTAATGTTCTAATTACCAAATGTATTTGTACACCCTCCATGTTTCATAATTAAATTTGCCATAATTATATTATTTGTAGCGCATATCATTCCCATAACTAATAATTGCAACAATTTTATTATGTACCATAATAATATAGGAAATTTTTTACCATACTACATATGAATATATTTGTGAATAATTGATACAAACTTAGTTAAAAAAAGAAATAACAGGGTCCAGAGCACAGTGTGTAGGGCCTAGCTCATGATTGATCCAAGTTCAATTCCTGGCATTCCATATTGATCCCTGAGGCAGCCAGGAGTAATTTTTGAGCACAGAGGCAGGATTAACTCCTGAACACTGCAGTGTGGCCTAAACCAAACAAACAAACAAAGAAATAACAAGTATTACTTCCCATTTAGCTTTAGAATTGACAAAATATTTTATAGGGGCAGGTATTTCATAGTAGGGAGATTCACTAATATGCTTTTGATCATTGCTTTTTTTTATTTTTTGCCATTTGAGTTTGATTTATTTCTCCTCTCCTAATTGATATAGTCTACAACTCTACATTGGGTATGAAAATTACCATTCTCTCAATTTCTTCATATGCATTATTATAATGCAAGATTGAGAAAATAACTCAAATGAATATTTAGGTTTAAGAAGTATTCTTGAGAGGACAGTGTTTAATTTAATCACTTCATATCAAGTTTAACTTTAAAAAGTGAGGATATTAGACTTCAACTGTATATTTCTTCAATGAGCACACTCACACTCAATTTATATCATCATTGAAATTAAACATATTAAAGATGTAAAATAATCAGTTTTTCAATGAATTATGAAACTTACAGTTTATGGGCCACTGTTTTCACAAGAATAAAGCAATAGTACAGTAGGTAGGACACTCGCCTTTTACTTAAATAACCTAGGATAAATCCCTAGCACAACATATGTCCCTCTGAGAACTCTCAAAAGTGATCCCTGAGCACACAAAGTGTGGTCCATAATTCTGAAGAAAAAAAATAAGCTGGGTTGTGGAATGACAAGCGACAGAGATAAATAGAGCCTTTTGTAAAGAATCGGAGGTATTATGTCTGTGAAATATTTAAATTAGAAGGGATTTGTTCAGAATTACAGCTCAATATAATTTGAAAGTATAGGTGTAGAGGGAAGAATGGTCATAGTAATTCTGTTGCCCAACAATAAAGCCATATATAAAATAGAGCCATAAATAAAACAATGAAGCAATAAACAAACAAGAAAAGGCAGAAAAAATAGGGAGGAAAATAGCATTAGTAAGATGAATTCTTGGACATACTACCTACATAGACTTGGAAAGGAAAGAATCTAAATCAGGCATTGGTTTCCTAAAAGATGTAAACTAAGAGAAAAAAAATAAAGAATTACTTGCTGCTCCACCATTCCAGGTGAGTCCTACTTCTGGGCACTACCACTGGGAATAATCTAGAATGGGAGGTAGAGCCCCTCCTTTCATTATAACTCCCATGAGCCTCCACACCGGCCTGAACCATATATATGGATTCACACTACAGCTTATGAAGGTCTGTGTACTCACAACTCAACTAATTAACAGAATACATATTGCTCACAATTATTCTTCCTGCCATTTGGTATAGATAAAAGGAAAAGAAAAATAACAATCAAGGTCTAATTCCTCAGCAACTTTCAGGGGTTCTGACCACAGTCACCCCTTACTACATCAAGAACACAGCAAAACTAATGAGAAAAAGAAATAGAAGTCCACAAAACTCAAAAAGTGAAAACAACATCACCAAAGGCATAAACTACACCATTAAAATGATCAGAAAATGTCTTTATTTAGTTCAATATATTTAATAAATATATGTCTTCCACATTATGAAAAATCTTTTTGTATTTGCTTTTTTAAAAATAACTTTAATTTAAATAATAATAATTTATAAAGTTATTGATAGCTGAGATTTAGGCATGTCAGATTTCAGCATCATCCCACCACTAATACCACCCCTGTGTTAACCTCCTTTCACCAACTTTCCAGACTTCATCAATCCCCACTTGTCACCTTGACAGGCACATTACAAAGTTTGGTGGTTGCAGTTTAGATGGCATATGTTTTGAATAGTTTAGATATATTCCTATGCCACTATTCCACATCATCAGTATAATCAGACAACGCCATTAGTGACAGCATAAAGAGGATGTTCAATGAGTTGATGAAAACAATACCTCAAGTAGTCAGCAAAGTACAAGAACATCTGAGAGTTGAAAACCCAATGAATAAATAAATAAGAGAATTAACGGATATAATAGGCTATATAGAATGTCAGTAGAAGCTTTTGACGTGTTTGTAACCATGGTGCTTAAATAAAGAAATTACTTTCAAAATTAAGTTTTGAGCAGCAAACTAGCAGAAACCAATCAAAATATTAAAAAGCCCCATGATGAGGATGAGAATAAAGAAATGACTATGAAATAACAGAGTAGAAATAATTTGAAAAGAAATGAATAATATATCAAAAAAATTATGGATAAGCATAAAAAAGTCATAGGGCCCGGAGCAGTGGGGCAAGTGGTAGGGCATCTGTCGTGCATGCACTAGCCTAGGACAGACCATGGTTCCATTCCCTGGCATCCCATATGGTCCCCCAAGCCAGGAACAATTTCTGAGCATATATACAGGCGTAACCCATGAGAACTGGAGGATTGGTCCACATATATGTTTCCAGAGTGAGGGCTGGAATATTTTGAATAAGAGAGTTAGTTCTGGGCCCAGAGAGATGGCACAGCAGTGTTTGCCTTGCAAGCAGCCGATCAAGGACCAAAGGTGGCTGGTTCAAATCCTGATGTACCATATGGTCCCCCATGTCTCCCAGGAGCTATTTCTGAGCAGACAGCCAGGAGTGACCCCTGAGAACTGCTGCGTGTGGCCCAAAAAAAAAAAAAAAAAGAGAGAGAGAGAGTTAGTTCTTTAGGAACTTAATGGAGGGAAATAAATACCTTGGTGTTGAGTGGGTGTTGGATTGATGTATGCATGAAATCATCATTAAAGTTATCAAAAATCACAGTAACTCAAGAGGGATTTTAGTTATGGTTTGAATTGTGCAAATTTACTTATATATGGAGTATTTTTTTTCACCAAACTATATTTCTGGATTCAACCATCTGAAATTGTCACTAAATTAAACCCTTATATATGTGATTTTTGGAAGCTGAGGCCGATTTATAAAAGACTTGAATATTTATTTATTTTGATGTGGAAAGAGTGTGGATCCAGTAATCAATCCCCTATCTTTACTGAGAGGGGGAATATAAATAAGTTTTGTGGAAGTCAAGATTTACATGGGGGATATTTAATTATAAAAATTTGGAGACTAACATTTCATTGTTCAAGATTCAACTTCTTAGCTCATCAGAAAAGTAAAAATTAAAAAAACTATTATTAGAAACTTTTCATATAAGAGAACTGCCAATACACCTGTTATAGCTGGAAGTCACATCAAGGAAGCAAAGACAGCTATAGAAGATTATGGAAAGAAAGATTTTGATAAAATGTCAGTGTTAAAAGGATACAGAATTGAAGATAAGTTAACTCAGCAAACTATACAAGATTTACTAAAGTGTCTCCATAAGTACCAGGAAGATGTGCAGCTAATAAGATTCTTACCATGCATAATGTCAACCCAGGTTCAATTCGTAGCTGCTCATATAATGTCTCAAATCCCTCCAGGAGAGAATCCTGTTCATAGAATCAGGAGTAAGCATAAAGCACCATCAGTTGTGGCCTCATCTTTCTGCCAAATAAACAGTCCTCACAGATAAAATAGTGGAAAATTTTAAGAATGAGCTATAGAAACTATCTTAAAACATACAGAACCAATAATAAGAGAACCAGTATCAAAACCAGGAAAAATCAGCATGACAGAGTTTCTTGATGATAGTAGTTTGTTGCTGATTGCAATGAATGAAGGAAGGATGAGGAAGTAATGTAATGTCTGATTAGAGCAGGAAAAATTATGACAGTATTAAAATAATTTAACATTCTCCTGTAGTTTCTTCAATGAAATGAAATAAAATAAAAATAAAATTATGACTACTGATTAGGAAGGAAGGAAGATAATACTCTTTATAAACAAAAATGGTGATTGCAGAAGTCATATTTGAGAAAATTAGCAAAAGTCTGATGATACTACTGGAGCAGAATGGAGTAATTCAATACATATTGTTTATATGTATATATATATGTATACATTATATATTCAAATATAAATCATATATGCATTACTAGCTTTGCTTTCACCAGAGTGATTGTATGTGTGACATGAATATTAGAATTTAGTATTTACTTTTTGTTTTTTTTCGGCCATACCCGGCTCAGGGGTTACTCCTGGCTATGTGCTCAGAAATTGCTCCTGGCTTGGGTGACCATATGGGATGCCAGGAGATCAAACGGAGGTCTGTCCTAGGCTAGCGTGAGCAAGGCAGATGCCTTATGGTATGCACCACTGCTCCAGCCTCAGTGACAAGAATATTTTAATAAAATATTATAATTAATATGGATTTAATATTGCATAAGCAATAGATCAATAAAATGATAAAATATGAGATTTGTTTTCATAATAGTTTAGGCAGATATTTCTATATATACTGATAAATATGATAAAATTCTAGCTATTATACATGTTGCATATGAGAAGACTTAAAAAGGTTCAGAAATAAAGACAATTGAAGATTGTAGTGACATTGTGATAGTCTAATAATACATTACTTATGCATTATAACACACATGTACTGATTGTTGATGAATTTCATTTGCTTTCTTTTTGCCTCAGGTACCCCTTATTTAGAGAGGGAAAAAAACTTAACAATGCCATTTTGGATAGTAAGTCTCAATTAAAGTCTGCTCCACATAATAAAAAAAAAAAGTCTGGAGAAGACTGATTTATTTCATTACAAATCCAAAAATCTCTTCCCATGTTTTCATCTCCTCCTTCAGTTGTGAATAAATAACCACAACTTCCCACTGCCACTGAAGATTGGAGAACACAAGAATCCTACCACACCAGGCATTAAGGTTTTTATTGTTTTACACTCTCTGCCCTTGAAAATTGTGATGGTAGCAGTGGACACAGATTGGTACAAATGCCTTGTGATGTAAATGAACACAAAATGAACTGAACTCACTAATCAGTTGATGGGGAGCCCTTCTACCTACTTGAGTCCTAAGAAGGTAGAATTAGAATTACAAATCAATCAGCACTATATCTAACTATAAATAATGAGATGCAGTACAACATTTTATTGCCAGATAGTACTGTTTTTTAAAAATCAGCTGAAGCAAAATAATTAAGTAAAACACAGAGTATTATAAATTAATGAAAGATGTCCAAATTTCTTTTTTAATATAATTTTATTTTAATCATAGTGACCTACATATAATTGACAATAATATTTTAGGTACATATTAACATAAAATCAGGGGAATTCCCATCACCGAATTGTCCTCCCTCCACCTCCATTTCTGTCCTACCTCCCATATCCTCCTCCCTCACCCTCGGGGCTGCCAGAATAAGTGGTCCCCTCTGTGTCTAGCTAACTACTTAGTGGTCCTACACCTGTTTGGTCTTGGTACCTCCTTTATTTCCCGCTCTAGTTGGGAGGCGGGACTAGAAAGTTTAAGTTATATGGTTTTGTTTGAAGAAGAGAAAAGTAATAAACTGGGGAAAAAATCAAATATGCCAAAAATAGCGGAGTTCTTCTGGAAGCTCTCACACTAGTTTTGAGAGATGAAAGGGAAAAAGGAGGTAGAACACAACAACAGTACAAAAAGAAGTGTCAAATAAAACATCCAGTGAACACTCCAGCAATAAAGATAAGCACTACATAAAAGCCATGGTCTTGAGATAAAAAACAAGGAAGAAAAGAAAAGAAGAAAAAAAAATAAATATGAATGGAGACAACAGCTTCAATAACCATACCAAAACAAATAAATCAGCAAAAACTAGATAAATTAATAAAAAAAAATTTTTGTGCTTTTTGCCTTTTTTTTCTTGTTTCTTCCCTCCTGCACAGGCACAGTAAATAATGGGGTCATTCGAAAAGGAATTCCCTTGGCCTAAGAGAAACAGGATTTCTCCACCCTTGAAGTATATTGTCATGGGATTAACTAAAGACTCCTTTCAGGTTCATTTACTCTCCCCTTGGTGCTTTTGTGGTGCATGGAAGACTTCTGCTCCGTCCTGGGTGATAAAATCAGACCTCTGTATCTAAAGATCTCGGCATCTGCACAGATCAGGGAGTGGAACTTATGATGAAGTCTGTCTTTGTGGTTCTAGAAGTTCTGTTCCCTCAGTTTCATTTTAATTTGTTTTCTGAGGTTGGTGGTCTTGGTCTTTGTGCTGATCCTAGGATGGGGCCTGGGATAGCGTTTTTGTTGTTTCCAGAAGACCCATTCCGTTGCAATTGTCTCAGACAGACCTCTGGAACTAGAGATCATGGTTGTTGCACAGGTCGTAGCTCACACCCTAGACTAGGGCTTTTTTTATTGGTCCCAGGATACATATAGTCTAGTCATGGTTCTATCAGAAAGTCATCTGTAAATCGCGATCTTGGCATTTGGACAGACCAAAGGGTGACAAGTCTTTTGATTTTGTCTTATCGTTTGGATAACCTGCTCTTAGGTCAAGTTGTTCCCAGTTTCCTCGTTGTCAGGATATCATATTAGAGCTGGCAATTATTGATGTTCGAGCAGTATTAATGATGTCCCGGATGAGATTTCTTTCCTGTGGCTGTTGTGAATAACTGTGTCATTTCTCTGTCTGGAATCCAGGGTTCAAGTCTGGACGATTGGTGTCTAATCACCTGGGGTCTAAGTTGGGTCCACGTGACATATTTTCAAGGTTGGAGAGGCCCCTGTATTGTAGAGAAGTATGAGTTCTTATCTCTAGTAGATAAGAGCTCGTTTATATACATAAGATTTCCCCTTTTTTTAGTGTGCCTTTGCAGGGAGAAATGGTTGCTACATTATATTGCAGGTGCATTTGAGGGTGGAAAGAGAAGAAAACAGAAATAGGTCATACACCCAAAAAAAGATAAAAATAGAAATAAAAATATATGTGCATATATATAGAAAGAAAGAAAGAAAGAAAGAAAGAAAGAAAGAAAGAAAGAAAGAAAGAAAGAAAGAAAGAAAGAATGAAAGAAAGAAAGAAAGAAAGAAAGAAAGAAAGAAAGAAAGAAAGAAAGAAAGAAAGAAAGAAAGAAAAAGAAAGAAAGAAAGAGGGAGAGAGAAAGAAAGAAAAGAAAGAAAGAAAGAAAGAAAGAAAGAAAGAAAGAAAGAAAGAAAGAAAGAAAGAAAGAAAGAAAGAAAGAAAGAAAGAAAGAGAGAAAAGAAAGAAAGAAAGAAAGAGAGAGAGAAAGAAAGAAAGAAAGAAAGAAAGAAAGAAAGAAAGAAAGAAAGAAAGAAAGAAAGAAAGAAAGAAAGAAAGAAAGAAAGAAAGAAAGAAAGAAAGAAAGAAAAAGAAAGAAAGAAAGAAAGAAAGAAAGAAAGAAAGAAAGAAAGAAAGAAAGAAAGAAAGAAAGAAAGAGAGAAAGAGAGAGAGAGAGAGAAAGAAAGAAAGAAAGAAAGAAAGAAAGAAAGAAAGAAAGAAAGAAAGAAAGAAAGAAAGAAAGAAAGAAAGAAAGAAAGAAAGAAAGAAAGAAAGAAAGAAAGAAAGAAAGAAGAAAAAAGATTTTTAAAAATAAAATAAAAAGCAATTAAAGGAACAGAATGATGCAAGAGACTACCTTACATTTGGGGAAAAGCAGGTAAAGAGGTGGTGTAATACAGGTCCTATACTTATGATGGAAGTACAGGTTTCCCCATTGTCTTTTGAGATTTTCTTGTGGTGTGTGAGTCCTGGGTGCCTTTTCATCACACAACCTGACCATTTAATGGCAAAAGATTTGTGGTAGGGAGGTCTTGAGAAGAGTTCTTGCATTGGGGATACTTTTATAGCTAAATCCGGTTTCAAATAACAGTCCACGTTAGGAAGTGTTGGTAAGGAGGACCACGCAGCATGAGTCAGCAGGAGAGTTGGTTGCCTTTTCTTGCAGGGGACGTGGTGTGGGTTTGACTGGTTGTCCTTCATTTGGGTGCTGGGTACTGATTCGTTGGGGTAGGAGGTCAGTCTTGATGCCTAATGGGTTAAGAACTGAGGGTGAAGAGTTTTAATGAGGTGGGAAATCTGGGTGGGATTGAGGGGTGAAGGGATAGTTGGATTTCCAACTATCTTTTAGTTCCTAAAAGAAGGTATAACCTAGAGATAAAGGGTATGTTAAAGAGTTTTATCAGGACATTCTCATAGTGCAAGCTGGGTGTGGTATCTCATGTGCATGAGCCCCGAGATGCCATCTTAGTTTGTCCACCCTTTGTATCCAAGAACGCCTGTGGACAGAAAAGCTGAGAGGTTATTTTAAATATAGTAAGATTAAGGCATTAAACAAATTGTTATGAAATGCTTCCATTGGAGTCAGTGATTTCCCATGGTACTCTTTACCTGTTATCCTGTATAAGATCCCTAAGGGATTATTATGGGCCTTTGTAGTAGAAGGCTGATTACATACCTGTTCTCTCTATGCTGCTGTTTCTTTTGTTGCTGTTTTCTTTGTGGTATAATGTGTAGTCAAGAGTTTGTGTTGTACCTCTTTCATGTGTTTTGGGCACAGCTCTCCGGTATATGTTGACTGTTACAGTGTTTGGAGTTTCTACCCTGTTAAACCTTGTTATTTGATTGTTGAATATTAGTTGTATATAAGGTATATGTTCTAGATGCGTTAGAATAGTGCTATCATTCTGTTTGTCTTTCATCTTCTGGCTTACTTTGTTTAACATGATATGTTCTACGTCCATCCACATTGCCGCAAAGTCTGTGATTGTATCATTTGTGACTGCCATGTAATATTCCATTGTGTATAGATACCACATCTTAATGATCCATTTATCTATTGTTGGACATCGAGGTTGTTTCCAAGACTTGGCTATTATACTGAGTGCTACAATAAATAGTGGGGTGCACACATACTTTGGAATGAATGTCCTTTCAACTTGGGGGTAGATACCTAGGAGAGCAATTGCTGGGCAAAATGGCAGCTCAATTCTGAGATCTTTGAGCACTCTCCAGACTGTTCTCCATAGGTGTTGGACTAGGGGGCATTCCCACCAGCAGTGGATGAGAGTGCCTTTCATACCGCATCCCTGCCAACAGAGATTGTTCCCGTTATTTTTGATGTGAGCCATCCTCACTGGTGTAAGATGGTACCTCATTGTTGTCTTGATTTGGATTTCCCTAATGATGAGTGAAGGTGAGCATGTTTTCATGTGTTTGTTGGCCATCTTTTGGTCTTCCTCAGAGAAGTGTCTATTCATTTCATCTCCCCATTTTTTTATGGCTTTATTTGGTTTTGAGGTCTCAGCTTTCTGAGTGCTTTATATATTGTGGATATCAGCCCTTTATCTGACATGTTGAGTGCGAAAATTTTTTTCCCATTCAGTTATCTTCTTGTGTTAAGTAGGGTTTCTTTTGCCATGCAGAAGCTTTTTTAGTTTGGTGTAGTCCGTTTGTTTATGTTTAATGCTAAAGTTCTTGGCATTGGCATTCTATCATCAAAAACTTTTTTGATATATAGGTCTTCGAGTGTTCTGCCTATTTTTTCCTCAATAAACTTTATAGATTCAGATTTGATTTCAAGGTATTTAATCCATTTTGAGTTGACTTTTGTACATGGGGTGAGATATGGGTCAATTTTCAATTTCTTACAAATGGTTTTCTAGTTGTACCAACACCATTTGTTGAAAAAACTTTCTTTGTCCCATTTCATGTTCTTGGCTCTTTTGTCAAATATTAGTTGACTGTATAGCTGGGGGCTTATGTCTGTAAATTCTGTTCTAACCCACTGGTCTGAGGCTCTGTCCTTGTACCAGTACCATGCTGTTTTGATCACTATGGCTTTATAGAATAACTTCAGGTTAGGTAAAGAGATGCCACCCAGCTTCCTGATTTTAGTATGTGTTTGGCTATCCTGGGTCTTACGTGGTTCCAGATTAATTTTATGATTGATTGTTCTAAGTCTTTAAAGAATGATGTTTGAATTTGGATGGGGATTGTGTTAAATCTATATAGGAGTTTGGGTAGTGTAGTCATTTTGAGTATGTTGATTCTACCTACCCATGAGCATGGGATGTTCTTCCATTTCTCTAGATCCTCTTTAATTTTTTTCTGAAGTGTTTTGAAGTTTTCTTGGTATAAGTCCTTCCCTTCTCTTGTAAGGTTGATTCCTAGGTACTTGATGTTTTTTATACTTTTTTAAATGGAGTTTATTCTTTTTTTTTTTTTTTTTAATGCATAATTTTTTTTATTTAAACACCTTGATTACATACATGATTGTGTTTGGGTTTCAGTCATAAAAGGAACACCACCCATCACCAGTGCAACATTCCCATCACCCAAGTCCCAAATCTCCCTCCTCCCCACCCAACCCCCGCCTGTACCCTAAACAGGCTCTACATTTCCCTCATACATTCTCAATATTAGGACAGTTCAAAATGTAGTTATTTCTCTAACTAAACTCATCACTCTTTGGGGTGAGCTTCCTGAGGTGAGCTGGAACTTCCAGCTCTTTTCTCTTTTGTGTCTGAAAATTATTATTACAAGGGTGTCTTTCATTTTTCTTAAAACCCATAGATGAGTGAGACCATTCTGCGTTTTTCTCTCTCTCTCTGACTTATTTCACTCAGCATAATAGATTCCATGTACATCCATGTATAGGAAAATTTCATGACTTCATCTCTCCTGACAGCTGCATAATATTCCATTGTGTATATGTACCACAGTTTCTTTAGCCATTCGTCTGTTGAAGGGCATCTTGGTTGTTTCCAGAGTCTTGCTATGGTAAATAGAGCTGCAATGAATATAGGTGTAAGGAAGGGGTTTTTGTATTGTATTTTTGTGTTCCTAGGGTATATTCCTAGGAGTGGTATAGCTGGATCGTATGGGAGCTCGATTTCCAGTTTTTGGAGGAATCTCCATATCGCTTTCCATAAAGGTTGAACTAGACAGCATTCCCACCAGCAGTGGATAAGAGTTTCTTTCTCTCCACATCCCCGCCAACACTGTTTATTCTCATTCTTTGTGATGTGTGCCATTCTCTGGGGTGTGAGGTGGTATCTCATCGTTGTTTTGATTTGCATCTCCCTGATGATTAGTGATGTGGAACATTTTTTCATGTGTCTTTTGGCCATGCGTATTTCTTCTTTGTCAAAGTGTCTGTTCATTTCTTCTCCCCATTTTTTGATGGGGTTAGATGTTTTTTTCTTGTAAAGTTCTGTCAGTGCCTTGTATATTTTGGAGATTAGCCCCTTATCTGATGGGTATTGGGTGAATAGTTTCTCCCACTCAGTGGGTGGCTCTTGTATCCTGGGCACTATTTCCTTTGAGGTGCAGAAGCTTCTCAGCTTAATATATTCCCATCTGTTAATCTCTGCTTTCACTTGCTTGGAGAGTGCAGTTTCCTCCTTGAAGATGCCTGTAATGTCCTGTAGTGTTTTGCCTATGTGCTGTTCTATATATCTTATGGTTTTGGGGCTGATATCGAGGTCTTTAATCCATTTGGATTTTACTTTTGTACATGATGTTAGCTGGGGGTCTAAGTTTAATTTTTTGCAAGTGGCTATCCAATTGTGCCAACACCACTTGTTGAAGAGGCTTTCCCTGCTCCATTTAGGATTTCCTGCTCCTTTATCAAAAATTAGATGGTTGTATGTCTGGGGAACATTTTCTGAGTATTCAAGCCTATTCCACTGATCTGAGGACCTATCCTTATTCCAATACCATGCTGTTTTGATAACTGTTGCTTTGTAGTACAGTTTAAAGTTGGGAAAAGTAATTCCTCCCATATTCTTTTTCCCAATGATTGCTTTAGCTATTCGAGGGTGTTTATTGTTCCAAATGAATTTCAAGAGTGTCTGATCCACTTCTTTGAAGAATGTCATGGGTATCTTTAGAGGGATGGCATTAAATCTGTATAATGCCTTGGGGAGTATTGACATTTTGATGATGTTAATCCTGCCAATCCATGAGCAGGGTATGTGTTTCCATTTCCGTGTGTCCTCTCTTATTTCTTGGAGCAGAGTTTTATAGTTTTCTTTGTATAGGTCCTTCACATATTTAGTCAAGTTGATTCCAAGATATTTGAGTTTGTGTGGTACTATTGTGAATGGGGTTGTTTTCTTAATGTCCATTTCATCCTTATTACTATTGGTATATAGAAAGGCCATTGATTTTTGTGTGTTAATTTTGTAGCCTGCCACCTTGCTATATGAGTCTATTGTTTCTAGAAGCTTTTTGATAGAGTCTTTAGGGTTTTCTAAGTAGAGTATCATGTCATCTGCAAACAGTGAGAGCTTGACTTCTTCCTTTCCTATCTGGATTCCCTTGATATCCTTTTCTTGCCTAATCGCTATAGCAAGTACTTCCAGTGCTATGTTGAATAGGAGTGGTGAGAGAGGGCAGCCTTGTCTTGTGCCAGAATTTAGAGGGAAGGCTTTCAGTTTTTCTCCATTGAGGATAATATTTGCCACTGGCTTGTGGTAGATGGCCTTCACTATATTGAGAAAGGTTCCCTCCATTCCCATCTTGCTGAGAGTTTTGATCAAGAATGGGTGTTGGACCTTATCAAATGCTTTCTCTGCATCTATTGATATGATCATGTGGTTTTTATTTTTCTTGTTATTGATGTTGTGTATTATGTTGATAGATTTACGGATGTTAAACCAGCCTTGCATTCCTGGGATGAAACCTACTTGATCGTAGTGGATGATCTTCTTAACGAGGCATTGAATCCTATTTGCCAGGATTTTGTTGAGGATCTTTGCATCTGCATTCATCAGTGATATTGGTCTGTAATTTTCTTTTTTGGTAGCGTCTCTGTCTGGTTTAGGTATCAAGGTGATGTTGGCTTCATAAAAGCTATTTGGAAGTGTTTCTGTTTGTTCAATTTCATGAAAGAGTCTTGCCAAGATTGGCAGTAGTTCCTCTTGGAAAGTTTGATAGAATTCATTAGTGAATCCATCTGGACCTGGGCTTTTGTTTTTCGGCAGACATTTGATTACTGTTTTAATTTCATCAATGGTGATGGGGGTGTTTAGATATGCTACATCCTCTTCCTTCAACCGTGGAAGATTATAAGAGTCCAAGAATTTATCCATTTCTTCCAGGTTCTCATTTTTAGTGGTGTAGAGTTTTTCAAAGTAGTTTCTGATTACCCTTTGAATCTCTGTCATATCAGTAGTGATCTCTCCTTTTTCATTCCTGATACGAGTTATCAAGTTTCTCTCTCTCTCTTTCTTTGTTAGGTTTGCCAGTGGTCTATCAATCTTGTTTATTTTTTCAAAGAACCAACTTCTGCTTTCGTTGATCTTTCGGATTGTTTTTTGAGTTTCCACTTCGTTGATTTCTGCTCTCAACTTTGTTATTTCCTTCTGTCTTCCTATTCTTGGGTCCTTTTGTTGAGCATTTTCTAGTTCTATTAGCTGTGTCATTAAGCTACTCAGGTAAGCTCCTTCTTCCTTCCTGATGTGTGCTTGCAAAGCTATAAATTTTCCTCTCAGTACTGCTTTTGCTGTGTCCCATAAGTTCTGAGAGTTTGTGTCTTTATTGTCATTTGTTTCCAGGAACCTTTTTATTTCCTCCTTGATTTCATCTCGGACCCACTGGTTATTGAGCATGAGGCTGTTTAACTTCCAGGTGTTAAAGTGTTTCTTCTGAGTCCCTTTGGAGTTCACAAATAATTTCAGAGCCTTGTGGTCAGCGAAGGTAGTCTGCAAAATTTCTATCCTCTTGATCTTATGGAGGTATGTTTTATGTGCCAGCATGTAGTCTATCCTGGAGAATGTCCCATGTACATTGGAGAAGAATGTGTATCCAGGTTTCTGGGGATGGAGTGTCCTATATATATCCACTAGGCCTCTTTCTTCCATTTCTCTCCTCAGGTCTAGTATATTCTTGTTGGGTTTCAGTCTGGTTGACCTGTCCAGTGTTGACAAAGCCGTGTTAAGGTCCCCCACAATTATTGTGTTGTTGTTGATATTATTTTTCAGATTTGTCAACAGTTGTATTAAATATTTTGCTGGCCCCTCATTCGGTGCATATATGTTTAGGAGAGTGAATTCTTCCTGCTCTACGTACCCCTTGATTAATATAAAATGTCCGTCTTTGTCCCTTACAACCTTCCTGAGTATAAAGTTTGCATTATCTGATATTAGTATGGCCACTCCAGCTTTTTTATGGGTGTTGTTTGCTTGGATAACTTTTCTCCAGCCTTTTATTTTGAGTCTATGTTTGTTCTGACTATTCAGGTGCGTTTCTTGTAGGCAGCAGAAGGTTGGATTGAGTTTTTTGATCCATTTAGCCACTCTGTGTCTCTTAACTGGTGCATTTAGTCCATTGACGTTGAGAGAAAGAATTGTCCTGGGATTTAACGCCATCTTTATTTCAAAATTTGGTGTGTCTTTTGGGTAGTCTTGTCTTAGATTAGGTCTTTCAGTTTTTCTCTTAAGACTGGTTTTGTGTCTGTGAAGTTTCTAAGCTGTTTTTTGTCTGTGAAACCATGTATTCTTCCATCAAACCGGAAAGTGAGTTTTGCTGGGTATAGTATTCTGGGTGAAGCATTCATTTCATTCAGTCTTGTCACAATATCCCACCACTGCTTTCTGGCATTGAGCGTTTCTGGTGACAGGTCTGCTGTAAATCTCAGGGAAGCTTGCTTGAACATGATTTCCCCTTTTGATCTTGCTGTTTTCAGAATTCTGTCTCTATCTGTGGGATTTGTCATTGTGACTAGGATGTGTCTTGGGGTGGTTTTTCTGGGGTCTCTTTTGGTTGGTACTCTTCGGGCATGCAGGATTTGATCACATATATTCTTTAGCTCTGGAAGTTTCTCTTTAATGATGTTCTTGACCATTGATTCTTCCTGGAAATTTTCTTCCTGGGTCTCTGGGACTCCAATGATTCTTAAGTTGTTTCTGTTGATCTTATCATAGACTTCTATTTTCATCTGTTCCCATTCTTTGACTAATTTTTCCATTGTCTGCTCATTTGCTTTAAGTTTTTTGTCCAATCTCTCCTGCTGTATGGAATTGTTATGTATCTCATCTTCCACAGCACCAAGTCTATTCTCAGCTTCTGATACCCTGTCCCAGAGCTTATCCATTTTGTCATTCACTTCGTTTACTGACTTTTTCAGTCCTGTTAGTTGACATGTTATTTCAGTTTGGAGTTTTGTCATTTCTGCCTTCATATTTTCTTGGTTCTTATTAGTGTTCTGTTCAACTCGATCCATGGTTTCTTGGAGTCTGTTGAGCACCTTCCATATTGCTAGTCTAAAGTCCTTATCTGAGAGGTTGATTAGTTGTTCAGTCATTATCTGGTCCTCAGAATTGTCATCTTCATTCTCTATGTCTGATGCTGGCCTGCGTTGTTTCCCCATTGTCACACTTGTATTGTGGGTTTTTCTACGTGTTGTGGTGGTATTCATTGTCTATATGATGTAGGCAGCACACTCCTCTGGCTCCTCCCTTTCTGGATGGGCTGACTCGCCTCTAAGGGAGGGGAGTCCTCCGTGGATGAAGCCTCACACTGGGTCAAATCTTAGGCCCGAGCATGCAACAGAGAAGACAGTCCAGAGAGAAATGTTTGCTTCTGTGATATAGCGCCGTTCTTAGTGTGATTTTTCCTTCTTGTTGCAATGGAGTTCTTTCCTTAGAGCCTCTGAGCCTCTTTTTGCCCCACTCGCAAGTGTTTCACGCAAGAGGACAGTAGACAGACATAGACAGGTCACACTCACAGTCTTTCACAGCTGAGCCCCACTGGGCTGGTGTGCTTTCGCGGATTTTCCCCGCCTGGTGTCACACACAGGGAGCCAGCTTTTGCAAAGGATAGCCGGTTTTTATGCTCTGAAGTCCCTCCCTGAAAATGGCGTCTGGGCGAGCGAGGTTTCTGGAGGCTCTTTTTGCCCCACTCGCAAGAGTTTCACGCAAGAGGACAGTAGACAGACATAGACAGGTCACACTCACAGTCTTTCACAGCTGAGCCCCACTGGGCTGGTGTACTTTCGCGGATTTTCCCCGCCTGGTGTCACACACAGGGAGCCAGCTTTTGCAAAGGATAGCCGGTTTTTATGCTCTGAAGTCCCTCCCTGAAAATGGCGTCTGGGCGAGCGAGGTTTCTGGAGGCTCTTTTTGCCCCACTCGCAAGAGTTTCACGCAAGAGGACAGTAGACAGACATAGACAGGTCACACTCACAGTCTTTCACAGCTGAGCCCCACTGGGCTGGTGTACTTTCGCGGATTTTCCCCGCCTGGTGTCACACACAGGGAGCCAGCTTTTGCCTGGAGTTTATTCTTAATCTCTCTCTCCTCTACTTCATTATTTGTATAGAGAAATGCTACTGTCTTTTGTGTATTGGCTCTGTAACCAGCCACTTTGATGTATTGGTTTATTGTTTCTAGAAGTTTTACTGTGGACTCTTTAGGGTTTTCCATGTATATCATCATGTCATCTGCAAAAAGAGATAGTTTGATTCCTCTTCCCCTATTTGAATTCCTTTGATTCCCTTCTCTTGTCTGATTGCTATTGCTAGGACTTCCAAGATTATGTTGAATAAGAGTGGAGAGAGTGGACATCCTTGCCTAGTTCCTGACCTTAGTGAAAATGCTTTCAGTTTTTCACCATTAAGGATAATGTTACCTGAGGGCTTTTCATAGATGGCTGTAACTATCTTGAGAAAGTTTCCTTCCATACCTATTTTGCTTAGTGTTTTCAACATGAATGGGTGTTGGATTTTGTCAAATACCTTCTCTGCATCGATTGATATGATCATGTGGTTTTTTCTTTTTATTATTGATGTGGTGTATGATGTTGATTTATTTGCATATGTTGAACCAGTCTTGCATACCTGAGATAAAACCAACTTGGTCATGGTGTATAATCTTTTTATGAAGTGCTGGATTCGGTTCGCTAAGATTTTGTTGAGTGTTTTTGCGTCTGTGTTCATTAGTGATATTGGTCTGTAGTTGGTGGTATCTTGGTGGTATCTTTGCCCTCTTTGGGAATCAAAGTGATATTAGCCTCATAAAAGGAATTGGGGTGGATTTCTGTCTTTTCAATGGTTTGGAAGAGCCTGTGGATCAGTGGAAGTAATTTTTCTTGGAATGTTTGAAAGAATTCACCTGTAAAACAATCTGAGCCTGGACTTTGGTTCTTGGTGAGTTTCTTAATTACTGTTTCAATTTCCTCTGACATGATTGGGTGTTTAGGCTTTCTAAATCCTCCTTTTCTAGTCATATAAGCTGGTATTTTTCCAAGAATTTATCACTTTCTTCTGGGTTCTCTAGCCTAACAGTATAGTTGCTCATAATATATCCTCATGATGTGTTGGATTTCTTGGGGTTCTGTTGTAATCTCTCCCCTTTCATTTGTGATCCTGCTTATTTGGGTGTTTTTCCTCTTTATTTTGCCAGTGGTTTGTCTACCTTGTTTATTCTTTCAAAAAACCAAATCCTGCTTTCATTGATTTTCTGTATTGCTTTCTTAGTTTCTATGTTGTTTATTTCTGCTCTGGTTTTTATTATTTCGTGTCTTCTGGTTGTGTTTGGATTTCTTTGTTGCTATTGTTCCAGCTCCTTAAGATGGTCCTTTAAGCTGCTAATTTTGTCGTTTTCCTCTTTCCTGATATAGGATTGTATTGCTATGAGTTTCTCCCGATTACTGCTTTTGCTGTGTCCCACGAGTTTTGACAAGTTGTTTCTTCATTGTTGTTTGTCTCAGGGAATCTTTTTATTTCTTCCTTGAGTACCTCTTTGATCCAGCTGTTTTTGAGCAGCATGTTCTTTAATCTCCAGGTGTTGTATTTTTCCCATTGTTTCTTTTTACAGTCAATTTTGACCTCTGTTGCATAATGATCTGACAGGGTACTTCTAATGATCCTTACCTTTGTGATTTTATGCAGGTTAGATTTGTATCATAAGGCATGGTTTATTCTGGAGAAGGTTCTATTGGACTTGAGAAGAATGTGTATTCTGCTTTCTGGGGGTGGAGGGCCCTATATAAGTCTATTAGCCCTAGTTCTTCTAATTTTTCATTTAGGGCTCTTATTTCTTTGTTAGTTTTCTGTCTGGTGGATCTGTCCAGTGGTAATAGTGGAGTATTAATATCTCCTACTACTATCACATTTCCTTTCATGTGTTTCTCCAGTTTTGCAAGCAGTTGCCATACATACTTTGCTGGCTCTGCATTAGGTGTGTAGATTTTAACCAATGTTAGCACTTCTTGGTCTAGTGTTCCCCTGATCAGTAAGTAGTGAACTTGGAAACTTGTTCTGATTTCTCTGCATCTCCCTTGTTGTTAATGTTTTCCTTGGTTTACCCATCTTTCTTTGCATTTATTGGCTTGGCTTGGAGTGCAGTACCTTCAGGTTTCAGCCCACTTTTGCCACCTTTGGTGTGGAACTGGGTCCCTTCTCGGGGTGTGGCTCTACGTGGGGATGTTGGGTGATGTCGCTGAGTTTTGAACCTTCCCTAGTCCTCCAGTCAAGCCTGGTCAATCACCACCCCCTTCCTGCCAGACAGTGCAGGTTCACTCTCTGGCCTGTCCTGGGAGCTCAAGATTCCCTTGAATGGCTGCCTTCCACCAGCTCCAGTCAGCGACCTCCTGCACTCACTCTGGCCTGTTCCAGGAGCTCAAGGTTCCCTTGAATGGCCGCCTTCCACTCGCTCTGCGACCACTTGCACTCACTCTGGCCTGTTCCAGGAGCTCAAGCTTCCCTTGAATGGCCGCCTTCCACCCGCTTCAGTTGGCGACCACCTGCACTCAGATGTCCAAATTTCTATTGGAAACTGCAGGTCATAACAAGAACGACAGAAACTTCACATTGAATAAAAAGAATAATCAATAAGGTCAGAAAACAACATAAAATATGTGAGAAATATTAGCCAAAGATTTAAAATCAAGCATGATAAAACATATTTCTGTATAGTCAGACTTCTTGTGCTAAGCTTAGCACAATGTGCATAAAATATATTTGCACTTATGCAAAAGAATTACTTATTTTATGTTATAATAAAGTGTTCATCAATAAATATTGTTATTTTCAATGATAAAACTTTTATTAAAATAAAATATATAATGGTCTTAGTCAATAAAGAATTTAAAGTATCAAAAAAGAAATTCACGAGACAAAATATTACTAAAATTAACTTCAGAAAAAACAAAATAACAAAACAAAATGCTACATAGGTAGGCTCAAGAATAAAAAAGGACCACAAAAATTAAAATAATAATGTGTGAGCTATGGGACCAGAGAGATATCACAGCAGTAGGGTGTTTGCCTTGCAGCAACCAACACAGAACTTACCCAGTTCAATTCCCAGCATCCCATATAATCCCCAGAGCCTGCCAGTAGCGATTTCTGAGCACAGAGCCAGGAGAAATACTTGAGTGCTGCCAGGTGTGACCCAAAAACAAAGCAAAAACAGACAGGCAATAATAATAATTAATAATAATAATAATAATAATAATAATCTGTGAGCTATAATAAAAGCAATAGAAATGTACGAATCTTAACCATAGAAAATCAGTTAAAGTCATTAAGTGCCAGAGAGCTATGGACACAACACATATATTTAATCTCAAAATCCTCTGCAGCCATGCATTTATCTTAGCCAATTAACCCCAGCACAATACATAAAAAATAACACTGCAAAGCTGTCAATGGGGAAACAATGCAGAATTCCACCATGTTTAGAGAATGAAGTTGGTAGCTCTGAAGATCCAACAAGTACCAGCCAACTATAAAAACTCTCTGAAGGGCCCGGAGTGATAGTACAGCAGTGTTTGCCTTGCAAGCAGCCGATCCAGGACCAAAGGTGGTTGGTTCGAATCCCAGTGTCCCATATGGTCCCCTGTGCCTGCCAGGAGCTATTTCTGAGCAGACAGCCAGGAGTAACCCCTGAGCACCGCCGGGTGTGACCCAAAAACCAAAAACCAAAAAAAAAAAAAAAAAAAAAAAAACTCTGAAAAAGACTTTAAAGAAGAAATGCAGAATGTCCATAGAACTCAGAGAATACATGGAATAAACCAAACAAACCACTACTAAGACTCAAGATGATGTGAAAGTAGAAGTAAGAAAATTTGAGACTGAAATAAAAGAGTGAAAAACTCAACAGGTGAAATGAGTAACTTACTGGAAGTCTTCACCAGTAGAGTAATAGCTGTTGAGGACAGAATCAATGAGCTGGAAGATGAGCTGCAAAACACATACAGTCAAAAGAAGAGGCTTGAAAAGAGTCTTAAGATAAATAATTAGGGGGCCGGGCGGTGGCGCTAAAGGTAAGGTGCGCCTGCCTTGCCTGCGCTAGCCTTGGACGGACCGCGGTTTGATCCCCCGGTGTCCCATATGGTCCCCCAAGCCAGGAGCAACTTCTGAGCGCATAGCCAGGAGTAACCCCTGAGCATTACCGGGTGTCGCCCAAAAACCAAAAAAAAAAAAAAGATAAATAATTAGGATATGGAATAATATCCTCAAAGAAAATAAACAAATGAAAGTAGAACTCTGGGATAAACTCAATAAAAACAGCATAAAAACATAGAAGTCCCAGAGAATTAGAAGGAAAAGACTAACAAAGAATCAACAGTCAAGGACATCATTGTTGAGAAGTCCCCAGAGCTAAAGAGTGCATGGAACAAAATCCTGGATGACCAAAGTATACGAGCTAAATGAGATCCGAAGAACAGCACTCAAAGGCACATCCTAGTTACAGTGATGAAAACAACAGATACGGATACAATACTAAAAGCAGCAAGATTTAAAAAAAGAAAATTACATACAAAGAAACATCCTTAAGACTTACAGCAGATTTATCACAAGCAACCCTCAAGAATCAAAGGCAATGGTGGGATATTGTGACAAAACTTAAGGAAATAGGGGTTGGGACAGTGTCGCTAGAGGTAAGGCATCTGCCTTGCACGTGCTAACATAGGAAGGACGGTAGTTTGATACCCTGGTGTCCCATATGGTCCCCCAAGACAGAAGTGATTTCTGAGTTCATAGGCAGTGTTCATAGCAGAGTTCATAACCACTGAGTGTAAAATGGGTGTGGCCAAAATAACAACAACAAAAAAAGATTAACAAAATAAATACTTCACCAAGAATACTTCACCAGACTAGATATCCATTCATGTTTGAGAGAAGGCCACAAAGCTTCATGTATAAACAACACTAAAAACTTTACAGACGCAAACCAACTTAGAAGAATTGAAGGATTTTAAGACTTATATTTAAAAAAAAAATCCTAAAATATCACTGCTTCAAGGAATAAAAGAAGACACAAGGAAATGGAGACCTAGGTTTTGTTCATGGATGGAAAAGTTTAACATCATAAAAATGACAATATTTACTAAAGCATTGTACAGATTTAATATGATCCCTCTGTTGGTTGAACATCTAAATTTACTTGTTAATGTTCTATCAGTACCTTGTATATCTTAGATTGTAACTCCTTATTAGATGGATATAGGGCAAATAGTTTCTCTCATTTCATGGGTAATGTTTGTATCTTAGTCACTATTTGCTTTGAAGTACAGAGGCTTCTCAGTAAAAAAGACCCATTTGTTTATCTTTGCTTGGACAGTGAAATTTCTTTCCTGAAGATGCCTTTAGTTTCAATGTCATGTGTATTTTACCTATGCTTTCCTCAATATACTTTATGGTTTCAGGTCTGATAACAATGTCTTTAATTCATTTTCATTTGACATTTGTGATTGGCTTTAAGATAGATAAGAGTTCACTTTATTTGCATATAGTTAAACAGTTTTTGAGAATTGTTTTGAGAAGGTTTTTCTTGTTTTACTTTGCATTTCTTGATTTCATGTCTGGGAGTCATTCTCTGAATATGCAAGACTATTCTATTGATCTGAGTTTCTGTCATTATTCTAATACCATGCTGTTTTAATGACTACTGCTTTTATAATACAATTTAAATTTGGTAAATTGATGCCTCCCTTCTTCATTTTTCAAAGCATTGCTTTAGCTGTTTATGGATGTTAGTTTCAAATAAATTTTAGTGTGTCTGATTCACTTCTTTAAAAAATGTCATTTACTGACAGAACTTGACAAGAAAATACATCAAACTATCTAAAAATGGTGAGAAGAAATAAAAAGATATTTTCTCAAAAAAGAAATATTGGCATATACTCCACATCAGTAATCATCAGGGATATCTAATGATAAAACAACAATAAAGTATCATTTTACACCATAGAAACTAGCACAAATCACTAAAAACAAGAACAACCTGTACTGATTGGATGTGTGGAGAAAGGGATTCTCGTTCACTGCTGATGTGAATGCAGGTAGTCAGCCTCCCTGAAAAACAAAATTCATATTTCTCAAAACACTGTAAATTGGGTATCCATATGACCAGAAATACCACTCCCAGAGATATACCCTAGAAACACAAAAACACATTAAAAAACACATAAAAACACATAAAAATACATAAAAAGCTCTGTGCCCTCCTATGTTCATTTCAGTATTATTTACAATAGCCAGAATCTGGAAACAACTCAATTGCCCAACAACAGAAGACTTGCTAAAGAAACTATGGTACATCTACACAATGGAATACTATACATCCATTAGGAAAAATGATGTTAAGATATATAGATAGACATAAATATCATTATGCTGAAGGAAATGAGTCTGAGGAAGAATAATATGCATTGACTAATTTCACTCATATGTGGGAATTAGAAAAAAGACTCTATGATAATAATATTCAGAGATGAGGGTCAGTAAGACTCTCCATGGTAGAAAGCATTGTATAAAGTGAGGTGAGTGCAGTTAAAGTAGAAAAGGGTCTACTATGACAAGGGGAGTTGGAACTGATATTTCTGAACAATAATTATAGGCTGAAAGGGGATAAAGTGAAATGCATGACTGGCACCCCTTCATCAGCAACAGTGCATTTCATGGTGTCATAAAGGAGAGAGAAATAATTAGAGAAAGAGACTTGTGTGGATCGGGGGTTGAAAGGAAAATGGGGACATTAGTGGCAGGAAAGTTCACTGGTGAAGGGTGCTGTACATATTATGACTAAAACCCAAATATGAACAATTCTGTGACCAAATATGAACAATGGTGCTTAAATATAGTAATTAAAAATGGATTCTTCTGTATAGAATCTAAATTTGCCAACTTGATAATCATCCACCGCCATGTTGGCTAAGATGAGAATCAAAAGATGATATCTACAAATAAATATCTTGAAGAAGTGTACAATTTGTCAAGAAATTCATTCTAATTTTTGTTCCCTTGTTTTAATTTTGGGGTTACACCCAGTGGCGCTCAGGGGATACTTCTAGTTCTAGGCTCATAACTCACTCCTAGAAGGCTCAGGGGACCATATGGGATTCCAGGGACAGAACCCAGGTAGGAGGCATGCAAGGCACCTCCCTCCCCACTGTGCTATAGCTCCTGCCATGGGATATTAATTCTAATTGGAAAGAATGACCAGGATTAAAAATAATGAGACATCATCAGAGAAAATGCAGATTTAATAAAGATATCATGTTTCTACCCAAAGACAAAAGAGCTCTGAAAACTTTTCAATCTTGGAACTTCAAATTTTTGCAATTTTTTTATGGTAACTATCTGCTCTGGAGTGTTTGACATTTTTTTAAATCATGCCAGTGGTCTCTCCTGTTTTTCTTTCTCCTCTTGAACTCACCTGTCCAGGCCCCTTCCTGGCATGGTACCCTATATTTGTTACCAAAATGTTGTCTTGTTTTTGGTCTCACCAATCCCAACTATCAATTAAATATCCATGATACTCACATGCTGCCTTGGGCTGCAGTCCTTTGACCATGGCTTACAGATAAATCAAATAACTTATTGTCTTGGTTTCTTTATTTCTAAATGGACATGTCACTTCTCTTGCTAGGTAATAGAATAATGAACATGATTTTTGCCTTTAAATTTTCATTCAATCTACCTATGTTTGATATATGTTGTTACTATCATGGTAGTCCAGAGGGTTTTTTTTTAAGGAATAAACAAACATCAATCAATTGTAAAAAAACATAATATCCTTAAATGTGTTATTCAGTAGGCTTCCCAAAATAATAATAAATAAACAATTCTCCAATGTCTATGCTTATAGAAAATTCTCTTTGAAGTTGTTTTAAAAGCAAAATAATATATAATTTAGAATTACTGATAAAAAAGCATGCTCAAATATTTTTACACATATAATTCTTAAATTTTCTTAAAATTGGGCCTCACTTTAATATATTCATATTAGCAAGGAAATAAAAATTGTTGTAAAGATATAGATAAATTTAGTATTATTTTCCCTCACCTAGATAGATAAGTGAATTAAAATATCTATTTTAATTTTTCCACTGAATTAAGAGTTTATAGGTCAGAACAATTTGTGTTTTATATCGCTGTATTTTTTTTCCTGACTATACCCCCTTTCTCTAGTTAGATTCTATATTGCACTTCTGAAAATAGGATGCTTAATTTTTTTAATTATTCATACCCTCTCACTCTTTTTTCCAAGGTGAAAGAGAAAAGTACTTTGAATCAATACACATTTTAACTATTGTAAATCCCATGTTATTGAAGTGATCAATATTTATCAAGAAGACAACACTTTTGAGATAAATAAGGAATGAGGATCTTTTGGTTGCTATGAGGAGAAAATCAAGAAAGGATTTGCATTAGAAGGAGAAGAATCATAAGCTCCAGATATTCTATATGTTAGCAAATCTGGGGAAAAGAACCATGTAACCATCAAAGTATCGTGTGACTAAAATAGAGTTTACAAAGAACAAGTAGCAATGTTGAAATGAGACAAATATTCAAATACTCAAGAATTTTCAGTATAATTCATAAGCAACTACTAGGGCATGCACATACCTTAAAAGGATATTTGAATGGAATAAAAAATTGGTAAATGCATTTCATTTACTGGAACATATTGGGAATTCAGTCACTTACCTAAAAATATTTTGTGAGGGGCCGGAGCTATAGTACAGCAGGTAGGGTGTTTGCCTTGCAGGCAGCCTAATTGGGTTTAATCTCCAGCATCCCATATGGTCACCTGAGCCCTCCAGGAGCAATTCCTGAGTGCAGTCAGAAGTAACCCCCAAGTGCTGCTGGTATGGCCCAAAAACGAAACAAATAAACAAACAAAACCCAAACGAACTTTTTTTTTTTTTTTTTTTGGTTTTTGGGCCACACCCGTTTGATGCTCAGGGGTTACTCCTATGCACTCAGAAATCGCCCCTGGCTTGGGAGGACCATATGGGACACCTGGGGATCGAACCTCGGTCCGTCCTACGCTAGTGCTTGCAAGGTAGACACCTTACCTCTAGTGCCACCTTCCCGGCCCCCAAATGAACTTTTTTATGCTATTGCAGACTGAAAAGGAATGAAAGGAAATTGGAAAGAAAATGTTGCCTTCCTTTCTCCTTTGCAAAAATGTTTATTAGAATACTTTGTGACCAGAACAATCTCATCCATATCTAATGAAGACAGCACTTTTTCTAGTGTTAGTGAATTGTTGCATTTGTGAAAAGGGACAAAAGAAAAAAACTCTACTTAGAAATAATGTTTAGATATCAATCATTTAAAATCATTTTAATTTTGAGCAACACTCTAAGAATACTTTTTCTTGTTTCTGGAATTGTTCCTTTTGATCTACATTATCCAAATTGTGACAGTTTTGAGAACATAAGCTTTTTCCTAAATGGACAGTGAGAAAATTAAGATCTTTCTTTGCTTTAGGAACAGGTATGCCTTATAATCCAAAGAAATTATTTACCAAACTAGTAAAAAAAATTTTTTTGAAATGTGGAAGGAAAATACTGAATGTTTAGATAGTGAACTATTTCTCAATACTTAATGTGATTATGAATACTCAGGACAGGTTCAATGGAAATTCATATGAATTTTGTTTTCAACAACCAACAGATGTTTTAGGAATATGATTCAGCTTTTTGTAGAATCTGGACTTAGTTCTAGAAATGCCTTTTAAAAAACATACCATCCACTGAAATTGGAATTACTATTACCCTATTTATTCATGGTTCCATTTTACAAGCAATAGCTTTGAGTGTCTGGTGAAAATGCACCTACATCATTTTTACAAAAATTACTCTAAGTCGATGATTTATTTTCTGTTTGGAAAGATAATGTGAATAAAGCACTATATAAACCATAATTTTGTTTAGAGTATATTGAAAAGTACATATTTTTGTAAAATAACATAAAAATTATAGTGATCTATGAATAAATATTTTCATGCAATGGCCAAGCAGATGCATTTGAAAAATCTTTGTAGATAAAAATTATTGTTTCAAGATGAATCTATTTATCCTTTTCTCTTTTTGGAGGTTTGGCAGATTGGAGATAGAAGAACACTCCAAAGAAATGCTAAGAGGAGCCAGAGGCCAATTTTAGTGCTAAGCAGCTGGACTAGATGACTCAGTGCTCAGGTTGGTGGTTGGAATATGTATATGATCAGCAATGCTGTGGACTAACCAGGCTATATTCTGTGCTGTTAGGGTCAGATTCCCTCTTATCTCTGTTTCTCTCTGGAAACCCCCCCCACCACCATATCTGCTTGTAATGTGACACAAGTGATAGACAAGAGCAAGCTCAAAGATTTTATTGATGACACATCTATTTCCTGATGACTGAGTTAGTATTCCCATCTGATGATTGATAAAACATTGCTTGCTAAGAGTTCACAACTTTTTACTTATTTTAGAACACTTTAATATGTCGAACATGAATTTTCTAGGAAGCACCTAATTAAAAAAAAGGCTTCTCTAGAAAATAAAATACAACATGGGACTTTGGAATCTTCTAGAAGCAGATCTCAAGGTCCTTTTTTTTTGCCTGAGTACATCTTTGTTCCAAACCTTCACTTTCTTCATCTCTTTTCCAATGCCTAGATATTTTTTTTTTATCAAATAGCATTCTTTCATTAATCAATAGCACCCAAATCCTTTTTTAAACTGATCTGAGGAAATCACATGTCATGCTCTACCTTTAAGAGGAATGGTGTTTATAGAATTATAAGGTGGGAAAAGATATTTTTTGCACAGAGAAATATTTCTTTTGTATGGCAAAATGTCTGAAAAAAGGGACAATTTTGTCATACTCAGGAAGGTGTCATTTGAAATTTATTATGTTAAATGAGTGTATGTAAAAATTGGCATAGTGATTAAAGGTAAGTGTTATTTAAAGACAGATTTAAGTCAAAGAAGGGGGCAACTGTTCTATATCCTTCCTGGAAGAACTCAGATGCTAGTATCGGTTTAGAATTTAGAATAGTAATTAGCCTAAATGTCCCATTAAAAAATTAACTTCTCACTTTTCTTCCATTCCTCATGCTTCCTCTCTTCTATGTAAGAGATTCGCTGAGTACCAGCAACAGTCAAAACTGCTCTTAATGTTCTGAACTCCCATGGCAAAAGAGTCTAGCTTTGATATGCATCACTCTGAAACAACACCTGATCATCCTTGAAATAATTTGCTCAGAATATTTTTACATCTGTGTCTGATAGTAACATCATTGTGCATAAATCAGATTGAGAGCTGTGAATTGAAATCTTAGACAGAAGAGACATTGTCAAGGAAGCCCTGTAAATTATCTAAGAGACTCAGTTTTTCACTTAACCATCACCCAAAGTGTTTTGGTTATCAATTTCTTGCAGTGCATCCCACTCTGAAATGTCATTTGTTATCTTTTAAAATTATTTTTAAAATTAGTGTTCTTGGGGCCAGAGAGATAGCATGGAGTTAAGGTGTTTGTCTTGCATGCAGAAGTACAGTGGTTCGAATCCTGGCACCCCATATGGTCCCCTGAGCCTGCCTGGAGCAATCTCTGAGCATAGAGCCAGGAGTGACCTCTGAGTGCTGCCGGGTGTGACCCAAAAATCAAAAAAAAAAAAAAATAGTGTTCTTCTGTGAGTACAGAAGAAACTGATAAGTGACCTGCCAAATAGTTCTCAACACTGGTCACTTGTCCAGGTTGAGGACTATTTAGGAAGTTCTGAGATAAAGGTTTTGAGATTTTAAATAATATATTAGACCAAAATTTAAAGATAATATTTTACTTTCTGCAGAGATTGGGAGTAATAGTAGCAAAGGGTAGTCTATACAAAAGCTTAGTCACCAGGAAGTCTTTATAACATCTCATTCAGTGTTATTGCACAAACTAGAGTGAGAAGGCAGATTGTTTTTTAATTTGCCTCAGCAGTTAATTGGTCTCCTATTTACTTAATTCTTCCAAGTACTGTGCATACTTGGATTTATAGAAGTCAAGTTAAAAGTAGGCAAATCAACTATATTTCTAATCTTTGTGTTTTGTAGTCTTGTACTTCATTATAGCACATTAATTTAATAGCTATAAAATATAAAATTAAATCATAAAAATTGCAAAAATGTACTAAAATTAATATTATTAAATAAAATGTATCATAATGCTAACACCAATGGAAAAATATTTATATAGATAAATTAGAAAATTATTATGCAGTTGATCTTATGTATATATATTTTTAGGTTTCTTTTTATTAAATTTCTGCAGACCATTTGCAAAAGCATACATGAAGTACTTTGCTATAGTCTCATAAAAATAGCTATCATAGGGGCTGAAGTGATAGTACAGTGGGAAGGGTCACTTACCTTGCATGCAACCAACTAAGGTTCAATCCTCGACAAACCAGGATTAGCCCTTCAGTCAACCCTCAATCCATCAAGAATCAGTCCTCCATGAGTAGCCCTTGAACACACAGCTAGAATTGATTCCTTAGTTCAGCTGGGTATGTCCAAAAAAAAACAATATAAGAGCAAAATGTTATGATAAAATGCAAGTCTGTGTATGTCATAGACAATGGCACTAATGGTTGACTCTGTATCCCAACTCTAAACTCCATACCTTAACAAACCTTCATTTCAACAAATAAGCCATGTAATTAAAATAATAATAATAATAGAAAATAAGTATAAGAATCTTGATTTGTACACATCTTCAAAATACAGTGTTTTCTGGGGGCAATGCTCTTAAATCTATATGTTCTACAAGTGCATTCCAGGAGAACTCTTATAAAATAATTGCTTGGAATTAAATTGGTATTGTTTTTCTGTATGGGTGTGCCCATACAAACACATTAAGATATTTGTACTAATAAACTTCTTTCTCTCTACAATATTTGTAAAAAAACAGTTGCAAACAATTAAAGTGACAATAAACTGAAGATAAAAATTGGCAAATTTATATAAAACAAATATTCTATACAATAATTAAAATAACTATATGTTGTTATATATTCATAAAATCAAAATATTACTACTACAGTTTCTTGATTTGCTTTTCAATTTAAAACTATTTGGAGTTTCTGATAATTAAATTATGCATGTATTTACAAAAGCAGTAGGTATTATATGAAATTAGCTAAGTAAAATGGAAAAACCTAAGAACTGAAATAAATTTCAAATAAAGATCATTTTTCTGAACTTTAAAATGAAGGTCAAAGACAAATTAGAGAGAGTAGAAATAGGGATTAAGGTGCTTTCCTTACAAGCAATGAACCTTGCTATGATTCTTAGCATCATATCTGGTTCCCTGAGAACTGTCAAGAGTTATTTCTGAGCATAGGTCAGGATTAAGCCTTCAGCATCATAGACTGTCATTCACAAAATAAAAATTTAAAGAAGTTAATCACCAGTTAGTTGATCTTGCTATATCTTCCATGTAAGTATTAAATAGGTCAGTAGTTTCATCAAATTTAAAAAATGACTACAAGTTTTGGGGGCTATAACTATAGTACAGTAGGTAGGGCACTTGTCTTATATGTTGGCTGCAACCTTGAGCCTACCAAGAGTAACTTCCAAGCAGAGAGCCAGGATTAACCACTGTGTGACACTGGGTGAGGCCCAAAAAGAAAACCAAATAAATAAATGAATAAAAAATACCACAAATTTTATTTAAAAGCTTGCAATGGTATAAAATTCTAGAAGGTTGTTACTGAAGAATAGCCAAGATATAAATGAATAAGATATGAATGTATAACTCACATGTATATCTAAATACTAAGCCACAAATAAACTGTGTTTGGAAATTAAAATTTTAGAAAAATATTTTCTAATAATATGAATAACTCTAATAGCAAACAAAATATCTTAAAGAACTATAAAATTACCATATTACCAGAATAAAACTTTTCAGGAAAAAATATACAAACCCAAATTTCAGAGATTCTAATATTATAAATTATGAAAGCTATTCATATCAGGAACAGTAATATAATGATAAAATTTAATTAAAGATAGGATAAAAATAATAAACAAACCAAGAAAAACAGAGAAATTGATTTAGTAAAGATTAAAAAACAAAAATGTAATCAATTAGACATAAGAAATGTAGCAAAACTAATTAAAAAAACCAAACAATAGGTTATTTAAGCCAACTACAACAAGCAAAACCATAAACTATCAATGCATAAAATAAATGCTTAATGTAAATCATCATATTTTCAGGAAATTACAACTCTGACAAGATTCTGTGTTGTTCAACTCTAACAAAAAGTTATCAAGAGAAAATATCAAGAAAAATAAAGGAACATTTTCTATGACATTTAACTAAATTAATTTGATGCTCACACAGATTAACTAGAGAGAAAATACAATAAGAATAATGAGTTGTGAAAATGTTAATCTTATATCCAAAATCAAAAACTCATTTTCTCAGAGTAATCGCATCAAAACTTGTACGCATCTGAAAATTCTAAAATTTCTGAAAATATTTAGTAACCTAAGTTTTCAATTACATACTTTAGATTCAAGCAGTGAATGAGTATATGTGGGGGTCAGAGAATAAGACTAGAAGTGACACAGAGACTGTGATGCAGAATTGTAGGCACTCTGAGGAGTGGTGGTATGTAGATTGTGTAAATCAATACCACAAGTATTGACTTTTAGGGGTCAGAGCTCAGCTGCCAAGCTTCCTTGAAGAAGCAAGATAGGGGAGGACGGTGCCATTACATAACTCCAACAACCCTATTTATATCAACTCCCAAACTGGCATACCTGAAATTTGGTGGCCTCGAAGGAAATCAGAGCAAGTCAGTGATAAGGCTGGTTATTAGGAAAATGATGATTTTGGGTGGTGGAGGCAGTTGTCATGACTTCAGCAGGATGGAAGGCTTGAGCCCATGATCAGCTTTCTACTCCGTGGGTTGTTGTACCTATGATTTTTCACAACTTGGTTTACATCACTTTTGATAAAATGGTGAGTCCATGAAGCTGGCCCAGTGCAAGCATGACCTATTTTATTATTAACTTTTGAAGAAGCATAACTCAGGTCTGTAAGCCAAGCCTTTGCTTTGACAGCACCTCCTGGAAAAAGATGATGGGTCATGCAGGTGATATTATTGCTGGATGGAAGAACGTTGTTAAAGAAAAGATCTTTTATCTTTTAGAGTACATTAGTTGTCAGCATGTCCCCTGCATAGGTGGCTACCATCATCTACAAGGAATTAAACAAATGGAACCTATTGTAAAAGGAAAAAAACAAACACAAGTTGTTCCAAACTATAGAATAAATCATTACAGAAAATGAAAGCAACAACAGTTTGCTTCTGCTGTCCTCTTTATCAGCCTGTGCCCATAAGCTGGTCTCTCAATATCATGAGAACCAAAGCAAGGCTTCAATGTCCTCTCAGCTGTTTGACCTCACTGTCTAGCCAATACTTCTGTCCTTTGGTTTTAAATAAATAAGTAATAACATTTTAAAATAGTCAATATACCATAAAAATAGACTGGTAGAGTCTCAAGACATCACCCCTAAAATAACCAATATGTAGAAATAACATTAAAATACATGGAAACTTGCCAGCGTTAGCCTGGCATGAACCACTGTTAGATCTCCTGGAGTCCCATCTGGTCTCCTAACCCAGGAGCGACTTCTGAGCGTATAGCTAGGAGTGAACCCTGAGAGTCACGTGGGTATGGCCCCCGCAAAAATACATGGAAATTGGCCAGCTCACAAGAGAGATCAACTTGAAATGATCAGTAGTAGAACTGAATTCATATTATGTGCCTCACAAAATGCATGCTATTAAATCTGATATATTCTTCAAGTCATGAGACCACAAAAACTATTAGACACTTTACACAAAGTATCTGACTACTCTCAAAAATAACAAATTAATGAAAAGGAACAAAAACCCAAGAAACTATCAAAAATAAAAAATACATAAGTAATATAACAGACTAAACAATATATATAATACCAAACATTTAATACTGGGTAAGCATAAAGCTTTTATAATATTTAGTGACAATTCAATAATATATAGTTTTGATTTTATATTAAATTATTAAATGTCTGATTTTATTGAATGTACTATTTATATAGGATGTTATGTCAATGCTAAGTTTTGAGGTATAATGACGTATCTACTGAAGTTTGAGGAATTTCTTTTAACATTTCTGTTTAAAATCTTGTCAAAATCAGAATTTATATCTTAATTTAAAATAATTCACTGCAATTCTTGCAATACACTAATAGTTAAGAAATAAAGAAATGTTAGCCCAGAAAGCAATTATTGGCTTTAATTAAAACACTTGCCTTCTAGCTCTCCACCCCCCCCCAAATGTAGGACAGTGTGCTTTGAGAAAATAAAATTGTTAACCTCTAATTTTCATTGGATTAAAAATTGGTACAATCTCTGTAGGAACAGTCTGTTATCTCCATGGACTTCATATCAAAACTTAACATTCTAATTATTTGGGGTGTGTGTGTGTAGACTAGGTATCCATTACATACAAAGTGATACAAAATATACACTTTGCATGTATCCAAAGCACAGAAAAACTATGTGCTTTTTATCCTCAATTCCCAAAATTACTGTACTTATGGACTCAGCCTTTTCAGGTTTGGGATCTTACCTTATAATTACAGTTTCAAATGTAGAAAAATAATGATAAATGTAAGTGGCTAATTATTGTTTCACTATTTGTGATATGAAAAGATAAGCCATATTTATTTCCATTTGTAGAACATTAGTTATTCAAACAATAGGAAAATTTACATTAAATACTAGCAAAATAAAGGCATTGTTTTTTAGCAATATTGGAATATATCTTAAAATATTTAGTTGCATAAAAAGGAATGTTCAATAAAAACTTTCTGTTGGTAACTACTCTTCTAAGCAATAAGTTTTTGGGGGGAGGAGGCACACTCGGAGATGCACAGAGGTTACTCCTGAGCTTAGAAATCTCTCCTGACTTTGGGGATTATATGGGACACCGAGGATCGAACCCTGGTCCGTCCTGGGTCAGCCATGTGCAAGGCAAATGCCCTACTGCTGCTCCATCGCTCTGGCCCCTCTTCTAAGCAATCCTTAAAAAGAAAACGTAAGAAATAATTTTTTAATTTGCAATATAGTTAAGGCCAATAGAAATAGTAGTATTGTATCCAGATTTTCAGTTTCAATTCTGTCCTTGCTGTAAGGTTAGCATAAAATATTTTACTACACCAAGCATCAGCTCTGCATCAGGGAAATGATAGAATAAAATTGCTAGACAAGGAGCTGTGTTGTGGATTAACTGAATCTATTTCTTGAAAATGTTAAAAAAAAATAAACCCACATTTTAATAGCTGCCATTTTTAGAAAAATGAAAATTTCACTTTTTAGAAAGTGAAAATATATGTGATTTTTTTGGAATAAGAAATTTTACAGTACACTTTATCACATTTTGAATTTTGAGGAATGTGACTACATTAATTAGAGATGAGGAAAAAATTTAGTCATATAAAAGTTATTTTTCATTATTATGTAAGAGCAAAATCTTAGAGGGGTAAAAATCTCTATTAGTAACTTTAGTCAAAATTATATGTTCCTAATGTTGAGTTTATGCCTTAATTATTTTAATTATTTCCATCAAGAGCCTTAATTATTGGCTTTACACATTTATTTTATATATGCTGACACTGTTTTCTTTTTTTTTTTTTTAATGCATAATTTTTTTTTTATTTAAACACCTTGATTACATACATGATTGTGTTTGGGTTTCAGTCATAAAAGGAACACCACCCATCACCAGTGCAACATTCCCATCACCCAAGTCCCAAATCTCCCTCCTCCCCACCCAACCCCCGCCTGTACCCTAAACAGGCTCTACATTTCCCTCATACATTCTCAATATTAGGACAGTTCAAAATGTAGTTATTTCTCTAACTAAACTCATCACTCTTTGTGGTGAGCTTCCTGAGGTGAGCTGGAACTTCCAGCTCTTTTCTCTTTTGTGTCTGAAAATTATTATTACCAGGGTGTCTTTCATTTTTCTTAAAACCCATAGATGAGTGAGACCATTCTGCGTTTTTCTCTCTCTCTCTGACTTATTTCACTCAGCATAATAGATTCCATGTACATCCATGTATAGGAAAATTTCATGACTTCATCTCTCCTGACAGCTGCATAATATTCCATTGTGTATATGTACCACAGTTTCTTTAGCCATTCGTCTGTTGAAGGGCATCTTGGTTGTTTCCAGAGTCTTGCTATGGTAAATAGAGCTGCAATGAATATAGGTGTAAGGAAGGGGTTTTTGTATTGCATTTTTGTGTTCCTAGGGTATATTCCTAGGAGTGGTATAGCTGGATCGTATGGGAGCTCGATTTCCAGTTTTTGGAGGAATCTCCATATCGCTTTCCATAAAGGTTGAACTAGACAGCATTCCCACCAGCAGTGGATAAGAGTTCCTTTCTCTCCACATCCCCGCCAACACTGTTTATTCTCATTCTTTGTGATGTGTGCCATTCTCTGGGGTGTGAGGTGGTATCTCATCGTTGTTTTGATTTGCATCTCCCTGATGATTAGTGATGTGGAACATTTTTTCATGTGTCTTTTGGCCATGCGTATTTCTTCTTTGTCAAAGTGTCTGTTCATTTCTTCTCCCCATTTTTTGATGGGGTTAGATGTTTTTTTCTTGTAAAGTTCTGTCAGTGCCTTGTATATTTTGGAGATTAGCCCCTTATCTGATGGGTATTGGGTGAATAGTTTCTCCCACTCAGTGGGTGGCTCTTGTATCCTGGGCACTATTTCCTTTGAGGTGCAGAAGCTTCTCAGCTTAATATATTCCCATCTGTTAATCTCTGCTTTCACTTGCTTGGAGAGTGCAGTTTCCTCCTTGAAGATGCCTGTAATGTCCTGTAGTGTTTTGCCTATGTGCTGTTCTATATATCTTATGGTTTTGGGGCTGATATCGAGGTCTTTAATCCATTTGGATTTTACCTTTGTACATGATGTTAGCTGGGGGTCTAAGTTTAATTTTTTGCAAGTGGCTATCCAATTGTGCCAACACCACTTGTTGAAGAGGCTTTCCCTGCTCCATTTAGGATTTCCTGCTCCTTTATCAAAAATTAGATGGTTGTATCTCTGGGGAACATTTTCTGAGTACTCAAGCCTATTCCACTGATCTGAGGACCTATCTTTAATCCAATACCATGCTGTTTTGATAACTGTTGCTTTGTAGTACAGTTTAAAGTTGGGAAAAGTAATTCCTCCCATATTCTTTTTCCCAATGATTGCTTTAGCTATTCGAGGGTGTTTATTGTTCCAAATGAATTTCAAAAGTGTCTGATCCACTTCTTTGAAGAATGTCATGGGTATCTTTAGAGGGATGGCATTAAATCTGTATAATGCCTTGGGGAGTATTGACATTTTGATGATGTTAATCCTGCCAATCCATGAGCAGGGTATGTGTTTCCATTTCCGTGTGTCCTCTCTTATTTCTTGGAGCAGAGTTTTATAGTTTTCTTTGTATAGGTCCTTCACATATTTAGTCAAGTTGATTCCAAGATATTTGAGTTTGTGTGGTACTATTGTGAATGGGGTTGTTTTCTTAATGTCCATTTCATCCTTATTACTATTGGTATATAGAAAGGCCATTGATTTTTGTGTGTTAATTTTGTAGCCTGCCACCTTGCTATATGATTCTATTGTTTCTAGAAGCTTTTTGATAGAGTCTTTAGGGTTTTCTAAGTAGAGTATCATGTCATCTGCAAACAGTGAGAGCTTGACTTCTTCCTTTCCTATCTGGATTCCCTTGATATCCTTTTCTTGCCTAATCGCTATAGCAAGTACTTCCAGTGCTATGTTGAATAGGAGTGGTGAGAGAGGACAGCCTTGTCTTGTGCCAGAATTTAGAGGGAAGGCTTTCAGTTTTTCTCCGTTGAGGATAATATTTGCCACTGGCTTGTGGTAGATGGCCTTCACTATATTGAGAAAGGTTCCCTCCATTCCCATCTTGCTGAGAGTTTTGATCAAGAATGGGTGTTGGACCTTATCAAATGCTTTCTCTGCATCTATTGATATGATCATGTGGTTTTTATTTTTCTTGTTATTGATGTTGTGTATTATGTTGATAGATTTACGGATGTTAAACCAGCCTTGCATTCCTGGGATGAAACCTACTTGATCGTAGTGGATGATCTTCTTAACGAGGCATTGAATCCTATTTGCCAGGATTTTGTTGAGGATCTTTGCATCTGCATTCATCAGTGATATTGGTCTGTAATTTTCTTTTTTGGTAGCGTCTCTGTCTGGTTTAGGTATCAAGGTGATGTTGGCTTCATAAAAGCTATTTGGAAGTGTTTCTGTTTGTTCTATTTCATGAAAGAGTCTTGCCAAGATTGGCAGTAGTTCCTCTTGGAAAGTTTGATAGAATTCATTAGTGAATCCATCTGGACCTGGGCTTTTGTTTTTCGGCAGACATTTGATTACTGTTTTAATTTCATCAATGGTGATGGGGGTGTTTAGATATGCTACATCCTCTTCCTTCAACCGTGGAAGATTATAAGAGTCCAAGAATTTATCCATTTCTTCCAGGTTCTCATTTTTAGTGGCGTAGAGTTTTTCAAAGTAGTTTCTGATTACCCTTTGAATCTCTGTCATATCAGTAGTGATCTCTCCTTTTTCATTCCTGATACGAGTTATCAAGTTTCTCTCTCTCTCTTTCTTTGTTAGGTTTGCCAGTGGTCTATCAATCTTGTTTATTTTTTCAAAGAACCAACTTCTGCTTTCGTTGATCTTTCGGATTGTTTTTTGAGTTTCCACTTCGTTGATTTCTGCTCTCAACTTTGTTATTTCCTTCTGTCTTCCTATTCTTGGGTCCTTTTGTTGAGCATTTTCTAGTTCTATTAGCTGTGTCATTAAGCTACTCAGGTAAGCTCCTTCTTCCTTCCTGATGTGTGCTTGCAAAGCTATAAATTTTCCTCTCAGTACTGCTTTTGCTGTGTCCCATAAGTTCTGAGAGTTTGTGTCTTTATTGTCATTTGTTTCCAGGAACCTTTTTATTTCCTCCTTGATTTCATCTCGGACCCACTGGTTATTGAGCATGAGGCTGTTTAACTTCCAGGTGTTAAAGTGTTTCTTCTGAGTCCCTTTGGAGTTCACAAATAATTTCAGAGCCTTGTGGTCAGCGAAGGTAGTCTGCAAAATTTCTATCCTCTTGATCTTATGGAGGTATGTTTTATGTGCCAGCATGTAGTCTATCCTGGAGAATGTCCCATGTACATTGGAGAAGAATGTGTATCCAGGTTTCTGGGGATGGAGTGTCCTATATATATCCACTAGGCCTCTTTCTTCCATTTCTCTCCTCAGGTCTAGTATATTCTTGTTGGGTTTCAGTCTGGTTGACCTGTCCAGTGTTGACAAAGCCGTGTTAAGGTCCCCCACAATTATTGTGTTGTTGTTGATATTATTTTTCAGATTTGTCAACAGTTGTATTAAATATTTTGCTGGCCCCTCATTCGGTGCATATATGTTTAGGAGAGTGAATTCTTCCTGCTCTACGTACCCCTTGATTAATATAAAATGTCCGTCTTTGTCCCTTACAACCTTCCTGAGTATAAAGTTTGCATTATCTGATATTAGTATGGCCACTCCAGCTTTTTTATGGGTGTTGTTTGCTTGGATAACTTTTCTCCAGCCTTTTATTTTGAGTCTATGTTTGTTCTGACTATTCAGGTGCGTTTCTTGTAGGCAGCAGAAGGTTGGATTGAGTTTTTTGATCCATTTAGCCACTCTGTGTCTCTTAACTGGTTCATTTAGTCCATTGACGTTGAGAGAAAGAATTGTCCTGGGATTTAACGCCATCTTTATTTCAAAATTTGGTGTGTCTTTTGGGTAGTCTTGTCTTAGATTAGGTCTTTCAGTTTTTCTCTTAAGACTGGTTTTGTGTCTGTGAAGTTTCTGAGCTGTTTTTTGTCTGTGAAACCATGTATTCTTCCATCAAACCGGAAAGTGAGTTTTGCTGGGTATAGTATTCTGGGTGAAGCATTCATTTCATTCAGTCTTGTCACAATATCCCACCATTGCTTTCTGGCATTGAGCGTTTCTGGTGACAGGTCTGCTGTAAATCTCAGGGAAGCTTGCTTGAACATGATTTCCCCTTTTGATCTTGCTGTTTTCAGAATTCTGTCTCTATCTGTGGGATTTGTCATTGTGACTAGGATGTGTCTTGGGGTGGTTTTTCTGGGGTCTCTTTTGGTTGGTACTCTTCGGGCATGCAGGATTTGATCACATATATTCTTTAGCTCTGGAAGTTTCTCTTTAATGATGTTCTTGACCATTGATTCTTCCTGGAAATTTTCTTCCTGGGTCTCTGGGACTCCAATGATTCTTAAGTTGTTTCTGTTGATCTTATCATAGACTTCTATTTTCGTCTGTTCCCATTCTTTGACTAATTTTTCCATTGTCTGCTCATTTGCTTTAAGTTTTTTGTCCAATCTCTCCTGCTGTATGGAATTGTTATGTATCTCATCTTCCACAGCACCAAGTCTATTCTCAGCTTCTGATACCCTGTCCCAGAGCTTATCCATTTTGTCATTCACTTCGTTTACTGACTTTTTCAGTCCTGTTAGTTGACATGTTATTTCAGTTTGGAGTTTTGTCATTTCTGCCTTCATATTTTCTTGGTTCTTATTAGTGTTCTGTTCAACTCGATCCATGGTTTCTTGGAGTCTGTTGAGCACCTTCCATATTGCTAGTCTAAAGTCCTTATCGGAGAGGTTGATTAGTTGTTCAGTCATTATCTGGTCCTCAGAATTGTCATCTTCATTCTCTATGTCTGATGCTGGCCTGCGTTGTTTCCCCATTGTCACACTTGTATTGTGGGTTTTTCTACGTGTTGTGGTGGTATTCATTGTCTATATGATGTAGGCAGCACACTCCTCTGGCTCCTCCCTTTCTGGATGGGCTGACTTGCCTCTAAGGGAGGGGAGTCCTCCGTGGATGAAGCCTCACACTGGGTCAAATCTTAGGCCCGAGCATGCAACAGAGAAGACAGTCCAGAGAGAAATGTTTGCTTCTGTGATATAGCGCCGTTCTTAGTGTGATTTTTCCTTCTTGTTGCAATGGAGTTCTTTCCTTAGAAAGAGTGCAAGGCCGCGTAGCGAAGCGGAGCGGCCGTGCTCCTCTGAGCCTCTTTTTGCCGCACTCGCAAGAGTTTCACGCAAGAGGACAGTAGACAGACATAGACAGGTCACACTCACAGTCTTTCACAGCTGAGCCCCACTGGGCCGGTGTACTTTCGCGGATTTTCCCCGCCTGGTGTCACACACAGGGATCCAGCTTTTGCAAAGGATAGCCGGTTTTTATGCTCTGAAGTCCCTCCCTTGACACTGTTTTCTTACTGGTAGATCTAAACTTTAGATACAAAATTGATTCGGTTTGTTGGAAATAAAGCATGTTGCTATTTAATTTTTATAACAGGTGTTTTATTCCCATAATTTGCTTTTCTTGGCATGTATACAAATATAATCATTGCTATAAAAAGGTTTATTTCAGTCTACAAGCTTAAACACTAGGGCTTAATACTAACATTATTGTTACAGGTAAGAAATATGCTCAAAATCGCATTAAATCCTGTAATTTTAATTTAAGACCATATTTTCATATTATCTACACAAACAACTTTCATTAAATCGTTATCTTGTGAATTACTATTCAAAGTGGAAAGAATTTGCCAAGTACAGTCTATGATAAAGTATGACTAGATGTAATAAAATTCATTTAACTAATTTAAGTTAAAAAGCTTTATTATCTTTAATCTTTGATTCTAGAAATGGAAAATGAAGCAGGAATTTTAATTTGCATAAAAAGTTGTAAGAGTGTGTGCATATATTCGAACTTAATTTAATACAGTCTGTGCTCTCTGCCAAAACCAACACTATCACTGAAAATTAATTTTATATCAAAGCTCTAATTGTACAGCAATTAAAACCCTTCATTACACCCTCTTTAGGAAGGGAAAGAGTCCAAGTCCTTCTTGCCAAAGTCTATAAGACTTGTATTAAACTGACTTCTATAGAGACCTAATAAAATTAGAAAATAAGTTTTAGCCTAAAGCAAAATGATTATTTTAATAGATAATAGATAAATAGATAAAATAATTTATCTATATCTAAAAGTATTTATAAAATAATGTAATAGATACCATCATTTATTTTAATAGACTTATTTTGCTGTGAAAATGTAGCCACGAAAATGCCACTAAATTTCTCTAATAAGTAAAGGGGCATTTGTGAACTCTTATCATCTGGCTGTTAGGTACACTGATGCATGTTAAACTTACAACATTTAATGCTCAAAATAATCATTTGTAAGAATTACTGGTTCTAAAAATAGCCAAGTTCCCTGTGCCTATATTTATATTTCCATTCTGCAAGTTACATCCTCTTTGTTTCATGTCTTTCTTCCATTTGCCTTACCAAAATTAATCAATGGTAAGATGCAAGTAGAATTTATGCTGTAGTCAAGGCTTGCTACTCTCAGAAGTCACTGTGCTTATAAAACAGTTAGAGACCTTGTAAAAATGTAAATACCAGTTTGATAGGATTAAGTGAAGAAACTTTGCATTTCCATCAAATCTAAAGGGAGACAACTTTATGGCCCATACTTTGAGCAACAAGGTAAAATCTAGCCTTAAACTGACTGAAAATCCATCATGTTGATTGCTTTTTTGAAATTGTTTTTGCAAGCTCATTGGATGGGCATAAAGATAGTAAATATCTTTTTTTAGCATCACACCCAGCGGTGCTCAGGGGTTACTCCTGGTTCTGCGTTCAGAAGTCACTCGTGGCAGGCATGGGGACAATATGAGATGCCCAGGATTCGAACCACCTTCTGTCCTGGATCAGTTTCTTGCAAAGCAAACACCCTCCTGCTGTGCTATCTCACTAACCCCAAGACTTTTAAGTATCTAATAGTTTTATCTACTGCATAAGTAAAGTTTGTATTTGCTATTAATGATCAGACAATAATAAAAACAAATTTGAAGTATAATGTATTTTTACCTTTAACCTACATTTTAAAAAAAAGATCATAAGGAAAAAATCTTTAGCTTGCAATTTTATAATAAATTAGCAAGAAAACTAAAATTTGAATGTGAATGAGTGGGGAACCATTACTTAATTTAATCTTTGCCTTTCACTGAGATTATGGATGTCTTAAGTTTAAAAATACAAGTTTTAGGTCACGTGGTCCAGAAATTTTAAGCAGTATTTCTGATAATGTGGCTTTTGTGGGGTGTGTTTCCAGCTTCATGGCTTTGTTTCATCTTTTTTTTTTTTTTTTTTTTTTGGTTTTTGGGCCACACCCAGCGGTGCTCAGGGGTTACTCCTGGCTATCTGCTCAGAAATAGCTCCTGGCAGGCACGGGGGACCATATGGGACACCGGGATTCGAACCAACCACCTTTGGTCCTGAGTCGGCTGCTTGCAAGGCAAACACCACTGTGCTATCTCTCCGGGCCCAGCTTCATGTATGAAAGTATGAAAGCTGGTTGGGATCATGGTTCCAGTACTCACTCCCAAAATGTCCTGGTGATATCAGCCTAAATATAGATATGCCTGAAGTTTTGGCCAGATTGGTGTCCCTGCATAGAGCCTCATTGAAGAAGCTTTAAGATTTAAGTTGGATGATTTCACAGGATTAATTTCTTTGTCTACCAGAGTATGTGAGTTCTTTGTTTCTTCCTTGTTTTTAAAGATTCCTTGCAGTGATCCTATATAACTGCAGCAGCATTTAACCTTAACAAAATTTTGTTATTCTGACAAAAGTATTGTCTTTTATCAGTATTATTATTATTATTATTATTATTATTATTATTATTACTGTTTCATGAGTGAGTTTGTACTGGATTTTTGAATTTTGGTTTTGGGGACTACCCAAAATCTGATGATGCTCAGGGATTAGTTTTGGCTCTACACCCAGGAATTATTTTTGGCTAGTTTTAGGGAACTATATGTCAAGAATTTAACTGGGTTGGCCATGTGCAAGGCAAGCATCTTAACAGCAGTACTATCTATCCTCTGATTATAATTTTTAAATGTGAATTAGTTTTCCTAATAAGCAAACTTTAGATTAGTTTTTGAACTTCCAAAACTTTAAATTTTTGCTATTAGTTTTTTTCTGCTTTTTATTCAGATAACCATTATCTTTGTAGCGATTTTTTTCCTAAAAGACAATAAAAATAACCCCAGAAACTAAGGCCTTTAACAAAAATGCTTACCAATGGAATTAAAAATGAATTGGAGCTAGTACTAACTGATATTCTGTACTGAAATGTTGCATATTACTTAGCTATCTTTAATTTTCATTAAAAATTAGGGAGCTAGAGCTCTAGCATAGTGGTAGGGTGTTTGCCTTGCACTCAGCCAACTCAGGACAGGCAGTGGTTCAAATCAGCATTCCATATGGTCCCCTGAGCCTGCCAGAAACGATATCTGAGTACAAAGCCTGGAGTAACCCCTGAGCTCCTCCCAGGAGCCCCAAAACAAACAAACAAACAAACAAAATAGGCATGAGTTAGAGATTTTGCAGATAAGTGAACTAAACTTCAAAGGAATCTACAATCTGCTCAGTTTTTATCCACAAGCATTTTTGCTGTTTCTACTTCCCAGTAGTTTCCAAATTAATAATTACTAAATAAGAAGAACTGGAAAGCAAAATGCCAGTATTCTGACCCTAAAATAATGAACTTTATATATGGGCCTCATTTTCATGAATAAATTTATATCTGCTTATGTTTTTCAACATTGATTATATCATTATAAACATATTCCTAATAAAGATGTCTTTTAAAAATACACTCTAAGGCATTATTTTCACAGTTAATGTACCATAGGAAGCTAATCACAATTTATCACCTTACATATACTAAGTACTCTAGTAAATTATTTCACAGAAAGTTTTATTTGATAGCCATGCCAACTTTTTTACACATTTTATAAATAGCCACTCTCCATATTATAGTTTGGAAAAGTTAAATTTTTCTTGTATGGCCAATTAACTGATTGCCAGAGTTTTATCATCATATATGAGATTATGTTAATACAATTGCATATAAACCTTTCATACAAAGTAATTTTGTTTTAATGTAATGAAATAAATCATCTGTATGCCACATATTATAAATTTTGCTTTTAAGTGCATTCTTTTTTTCTATATGCATACATTTTTTCAAGTACATTGTCTACAATGCTGACATTGTTATACTTCCAGAGATGGTGTTATGATCATTTGAGTTGTGTAGAATGCGTAAATAAATTAAGTGCTCAGTATTTGGCTTTGAATTACAGTTTGTTTCCCCTGACAATGATTTAGAGTCAATAATTCATGAAAGACACTCTTTAAAAAATAAAAGTGCTACATACTTATATACACATCAGGTTTGAAACATTTCTGTGCTAGTATTCTGGGAAACAAGTTGCTCACGTTGGAATTTTATAGAACAGCTTTTAGTATTTCAGAGGTAGGACAAAATGTGAATCTGTGGCTGAGATCATTGTGCTCTATAAAAGGCCCTAACTGAATATAAAAAGCATGAGCTAGCCTGCTCCACTGTCTTCACACTGTGTGCCACTTCTCCCTGACTTACCTGTACTTTGAAGCCCCTGTACCTACATCTGAAAGCCAGTACATGCTCCCAGGGGACCATAATGCTGACTGAGCCTATTTTATCATCTAAGTCCATGGAGGGTTCTGATCCCTATCCACCCAACTATCCCCGTGTCTTGTACCACTTCTCTCTGGCTTCCCTGCACTGAAAAGTCCCCTTATAGCACCCACTTCTTAAAGCTAAGACCATGCAGACACATTTCTTCTATCCCACTATTCCTCATGTTTCTGGTTCTGATATCTGACCTCAAATGCTTCTACAATCTCCCTCTAAGAAAATGGGTTAATTAGTTATTTCTCTGTATGAACCCTAAAATAGCATACTAGGGCACTGACATCATTAGATTAGCAAGTTTTAGAGAGTAATAGTTTGCTGAAATATAAACAAATGTTCAGATATCAGGCAATTGGTAATCTAATATAAATTCACTGCAACCCACAAATATTTAAAAACAATGAAGAAACAAACAACTCACATACTCTGGTAGACAAAGAAATTAGTCCTGTGAAATGATCAAACTCAACTTAAATCTTAAAGTCTCATCAATGAGAAACTTAAAAATATGCTCCAAGCAATGTCCAAAGAAATAAGGCAATTATTGGAAGAACAATTCAACCAACTGAAAGATTAACTGATTCAGGATATCAAAGAATCTATACAGATGGAATTAGAAAAGTTAAAAAATGCAATATCCAACCATAATAACAAAATTCAACATTCAGTAAACCATTTTAATGGTGTTAAAGAAAAATAAGGTTCTATACCCAGGAATGAAGTGACCAAGAAATTAAAGATCAATGAAAGGGTGTGTAAGATTTATAATAACAAAAGGAATAATCTTTGAATCATATGAAAAACAGAAACAAAGGAAAATGGAAAAGCAAAAAATTAGCTAGCAGAAGAATTAATCATTGATATCTTTTATGATCTCTGGAGAGAGACTAATGCACAGATTGAAGAGGAGGTCCCCCAAATCTGCCAGGAGCAATTTGTGAATACAGAGCCAGGAATAACTTTGATTGCCACCGGGTGTGGTCCAAAAACAAAAGCAAAACTAAAATAAAATGAACAATCAAGAAATAAATAAGAAGAAAAAGTACTTACTAATAAAATCAAGTTTTTAGGAGAGAGAATGGGGGGGATTGGTGGTGAAAATGTTAAAGTGGTGAAGGGGGATATTCATTGTTTATAACAAACCTGACTATAAACATGTTTGTAATCATGATGCTTCATAAAAATACTACTATTTAAATTATCCAAGAAAATTCATTAACTTATAATTATATACACATATCACAGGTTTATAGGTATTGCATTTGCATGAAAATTAATGAATAAATATAGCTATGATATGAATATAGGTATCAGCGCACATTTATTTATTTTTCTAACTGTCTTTATTTAAACACTGTGATTACAAATATGATTATAGTTGTATGATTAGAGTCATGTAAAGAACACCCCCCTTCACCAGTGCAACATTCCCACCACCAATTTCCCAGATCTCCCTCTTCCCCACACCCCCACACCTGTACTTGAGACAGGCTTTCTACTTCCCTTATTCATTCACATTGTTATGATAGTTTTCAGTGTAGTCATCTCTCTAATTGCACTCATCACTCTATGTGATGAGCTTCATGTCATGAGCTGCACCTACCAGCCCTCATCTCTCTTCTCTCTGAGATACTGTTAAAAATGTCTTTCATTTTTTTTTAAAGCTCATAGATGAGTGAAACCATTCTGCGTCTTTCTCTCTCCCTCTGACTTACTTCACTCAGCATAATAGATTCCATGTACATCCATGTATAGGAAAATTTCATGACTTCATCTCTCCTGACGGCTGCATAGTATTCCATTGTGTATATGTACCACAGTTTCTTTAGCCACTCATCTGTTGAAGGGCATCTTGGTTGTTTCCAGAGTCTGGCTATTGTAAATAGCGCTGCAATGAATATAGGTGTAAGGAAGGGATCTTTGTATTGTATTTTTGTGTTCCTCGGGTATATTCCTAGGAGTGGTATAACTGGATCGTATGGAAGCTCAATTTCCAGTTTGTGAAGGAATCTCCATATTGCTTTCCATAAAGGTTGGACTAGATGGCATTCCCACCAGCAGTGAAAAAGAGTTTCTTTCTCTCCACGTCCCCGCCAGCACTGCTTGTTTTCCTTTTTTGTGATGTGTGCCAATCTCAGTGGCGTGAGGTGGTACCTCATAGTAGTTTTGATTTACATCTCCCTGACGATTAGTGATGTTGAGCATATTTTCATGTGCCTTTTGGCCATTCAGCACACATTTATATGTATACATTCTTCTGAATCTTGCTACTTACTGATGCAATTTTAAATTTTATTTTAAGATAATTATTTTAAGACAAGGTCACCAGGATGTTTGACCAGAAACCAGCTGAAATGATTAATTAATTTTTTAAGTAAGCTACGATTTCTTATAGTATCTTTAAACAAATCTGAATATCTATTCAATGAAAATTTAGCTGATGAATCTGTGCTGAGGTCATGCTATCTATTGTTTGACTTTTTTTGGTTTTTGGACCACACCTAGTGACTCTCAGAGGTTACTCCTGGCTATGCACTCAGAAATTGTTCCTGGCTTGGGGGACCATATGGGACACCGGGGATGAACCCAGCTCTGTCCTGGGTCAGCTACTGGCAAGGCAAACGCCCTACCGCTGCACTAAATCTCTGGCCCCTATGGTTTGTCTTTTTTTAAAAAATTGTAAAATGGGATTATGCATCTGCATAAGTTTCTCAGCTTGTTTGAGAACAACACATCTCCTCAGGATGATTGATCAGAATGAGAAATCACCCCATCTAAGGATGTGTTCCTGCAACTAAGGACACAACTAAATATTTGATTGTCCAATGCAAGGACTTGCCAGTGGTATGGTCAGTAGTACCTAGATGAATTTCAGTATACTTTTTCTCACCTGCTCTCTCATCTTTATCTTACATTAAGTTTTGATGTATAAAGTGTATTCAATGATAAGTTTTCCTTTCCTTTTTAACAATAAAATTTAGATTTTATAAATCAAAAGGCAAATTATATAACATTTTATCATGCTTAAAATACCTGTAGAGTCTAAGAGAGAATGAATTAGAATGACTACAAGAAAAATAGATATAAAAAGTAATCCATAATTTATATTTGTATTTAAAATATAATATTTTCATATGATAAGCATGTTACCCTTTTAAGAGTTAAAACGTTACCTTGACGAACATTATTTTTCTTTTTATGCCCATTTGTATAACTGATATTTGAACATTTTTCAACTCATTTTAAATACATATCATCATCCAAAATGGAATGTTATCTGACCAAAATGTTTACCTCATAGCAATAAAGAAGGCAGCACTTTAAGTTCTTCATTCTAACATCTAAAGGAAAATACACAAAAATAAGTAATTTCCCTGCAGTCTGCGCCCATCAGCAAGAGTCTAATTTTACCAGTAAGCTATATGAAATGCAGAATTGTTGTGCTTTTTGAAATATTTGACTGGCAGATAGGATGACAATTGTCAGATGCCTGATGTCTAATCTCAAATTTTAGCTGTACAAGAATTCTAAATGTGACATTAAATAATTTCTGAGAAAATATTTGCTACCCATCTGCTTTGAATAGATTACCTTCTAACTACCCAATGCTGAAAATAATCTCCTCAGAATGCTATACATAGAAAATATAGAATATTGATTATAATTTACCAGCTTCCAGATATAGACAAAATAATGGATGTGTGGCAAGTCTTGTGAAATCCTCATGCAATTCTTCTGGCAAACAATCTCAATATGATTCGTCCTCACCAATACTTCTTGCATATACATTCTAAAGGTAGATAATAATAATCTTGATAAGTTTCTTTCAAAGACCCTGGAAAGTGAGTTTTGGGAATTATTTTAATTATTATTTAAAGAAAACGAAAAATATAAAGGCACAACTAACTTAAAGATACTCATATGAACATCTGAAATTATATCTTGTAAAGAAGAATGAAACCTTAAAAATGTAGCTGGTAAACTATAGCTGGAAGAAATGTCAGTTGATATTCTAAAATATTGCAAACAATATAGTAGACACAATACAAATGTTATCCCATTAATCTTCACTGACATCACTGTAGGCAATGTCACTTAATATATTGAGAAAATAAATGCCAGTAATTTGCCAAAGTCATAGCTGTATCTATTTCCCTTTTTCTCTAGTGCCTGAAAACCAGCAATCTTAAACACTAGCTCTCAGACAATTTGGCTATTTTTCCTTCCTTCACATTTTAGGAAGCATCCATAGAACAATGGCATTAAATATAATAGTGTTGTTATCTATTACTATTAACAAATTACCCCAAATTTGAAAGTTTAAACAATAAATGTTCATTATTTCATATATCTGAGAGTCGATCATACATAAGTGGTTTATGGAGATAAGTTTGATTTAATGTTCATTTAAGTTTGATTTAATGTTTAATTTAATATTATGGAGATAAGTTTGATTTCATCTGACATTATGGATAAAGTTGGAGCATAGATTTTTAGATGACTTTCTAATAACAGCAATCAATTTGTTTTGTCCTAAAGAGAGAAAGAGTCTGATTTCTGTTACATATACAAGAATCACACTACTTAACTTCCTGGGTATCCTCATGAAATACCCTATATTTTGAGAGGAAGTTTTCAAGAGAGCTACGGAGAAGCTACAACATATAACATAGATTTTGAAAAACTATATTATCATTTTTGTCATTTTATATAGTTTATACACCAATCAATACAATGTGTGACAAAGATTGTAAAACAGGAAGCAGGTATGAGTCCAAGTATAAAGAAATATCATTGATTATAATCCGTTAAGTACATCTCAAAGTGCAATTTTTTCAAAATCTTAAGACCTGTAAAACTAAAAACATTAGCTACCTTCTTCATACAATAGAAAAATTAAATACCTACCCATATTTTTTTTACCTGTTGTTGGTGTTAATCCAGCAGGAAAAACACTGCTATTTAGCTGTCTAAATGTTTTACCATTTGATTCAGATTTCCTATGACCTATTCTAATAGCCTCTAAGAACCTGTAGTCTGATAGAATGATACTCTTACACAGACATTCTTTTTCTAAGACCTTAACAAAAAAAGATTAATGGTTACACCTTAGGCTTTATCAAATTTTCATTATTTTCTAGCACAGTGCTGATTTTGATCATTTTTAGAAATCATTTATTAATTGAATAAATATTTTACTACTAAAGAACTTGAAAACTTTTAGTGTAAAGTCCTTTTATATAATAGCCCTTCCTTTAATTTCTCTCTATGTTCTCCCTTTATTAAAAGTCCTCCCTTTGTTTTTTCTCTATTTTTCATATTTTACTAAATGCAGTAATATATAAACAAGTTAAACCTTTAATGTTCAGGCTAGAAATAATATTAGATGCATTATTCAATTACTTAGGGGTATTTTCTACTTTCCTGTTAATGAAGCAAATACTCACTATATAACATGATGTCCAGTCACACCATGAAAGCAAGTTCAATCCTTTTGTGTTGAAAAATATTTTCCTCACTTTTATTAATCACACCCCTTCTTAAAGATTATAATGTTTCTATACCATCCAAACTCATCCTACTATAATTCTCACTCCCACAAAAGTCACTATCATCAGATACAAAAATAATCGAAGTTAGAAATAGTTTTTCTTTGTTTTCCTATCATTAACTAGTAACGAAACTATATGTATGGGCATAAAGATAGCAATGACCAAAATGGTTTACAGAGAGACAGAGACATTGATTATTTTTGTACCTAAGAGTTTCTGAATATGTTCCCAGACTGTTCTTATGGGGAATAAAAAAATTTACAGACTTTTTTCCCTTTGCTTTGTTTCAGTCCCTCTTCAACACTTTATCAACTACTATTTGGCATTTTGAATGGGAAGGTGTCACCATTCATCAAATTAAAATGCACATACAAATGCCTTTTAATGTGCAATGTACACTAAAAGCCTCCCTCAGAAATTATATGAGCCAGCTTTCCAATGTAATTTTAGCATTAAGACATTTTATCACAATAGAATTACCAACTCTAATTTGTTTATTTCTTTCCTCCCTACCAATTAGTCTTCTCCAAGACCAGAAAGTACTTTTTCTCTGTATTAATGGCACAGTGGGAAAATTATTACTAAAACGGGCACAGTTTGATTCTCTGAGTTTTCAATAGAGTAAATGAAGTAGAAAGTTCTTCTGTAACTATATCAAAATCTGTACAGGGTATGGACAAAGAATCTAATCTCCTAATCTCCTAGAGAATCCTTTAGAAAACTGTAGTCTGGTACAAACTTCATTTTAAGTGATGACCTGTCTATACTTTCTAATATAAACAAAAGAAGTAAGGAAGTAAAAATCATATACATTACAAAAAGTATTGCATCTTTCAACTCCTGTTATACATATTCCTCTCCAGATTACTTAGGCCAGTAAACAAGTTTCTGTCAACAGTTAATAAAGATCACTCCAAGTATTAGCATATTAAGACACACAGAATGACCCAAAATATGACTCAAGAATTAATTGTGTGCCTTGCATGGTTGGGACCTGAAATCCATTCCCCAGCACTCCTGGAAATCAAATAACACTAATCATTATGAACTACTTCACAATTCTTGTGGTTTAGGAGTTAGAGAATACATAAGTTTGTTGCTATACAGTTTTCTCCACAACACAATGTAATAGCTCCTGGTGACCCGGGAGAAAGCTAAGAAAAATACATTTATCTTATCATGCATTTTGCTGTAGTCTATTCATTAAGGGAGTCAAATTTATTCCAGTCCACATTTCAAACTGAGTACTTTTAGTATTGTGCTGACATGCTTATCAAATCCTTCTTTAGAGACTGGCACTTATTCTAGAAGAACACAACATCTTCCTTAAACTACTATGTCCATGAAAATAAACATCTGCATTCTCCTTTTGAAATACATAGGAAAACTAACAAAAGAAAAGCAAAACTCCTGAGTTCACCTGCAATCATTTTGTAGTGGTTTCAAGAGCCATCTCGGGAACCAAATCATTTAATTTACATACTAGCTGGCTCTTAATGCTGAACAACATGAGAAAATTAAACAAAACAAATATTAAGCTTGCTATGTGCATGATGCAGATAATACAAAGTGAGTAGGTCCTCTAAAATGATTAAGTAAGTTTGTTTTGTTACACATAAAATGCTTAGGCTATTGTAGGTACTGATATCATGAATATTTATAGTGATATTATTATTATATTTTTCTCCATGTCCAACCATTCACAATACAGACCAGGCATAGTGCCTAGGCTGAAATGTATATGGAGTGCTTCCTTTTTCTATACAGTCAGTGTAAAGAACACAGCCTGCGGTAAGCATTAGGAGGCCTTATCTTTTCTTTTTTTCTTTTGACTTCATATATATAAATATATAAACATATAAATATATATATATATATAAAACCCTTCACCAGTGCAACATTCCCATCACCAATATCCCAAGTGTCCTTTCTCCCCACCCCACACCAGCCTGTACTCTAAACAGGCTTTCTACTTCCCTCATTCACTCACATTTTGTTATGATAGTTCTCAGTGTAATTATTTCTGTGACTGCACCAAACAACCTCTGTGGTGAGCTTCATGACAGGAGCTGGACCCTCCAGTCCTCCTCTATTTTGTCTCTGAGAATCACTACACAATTTTTTTTTTCATTTTTCCAAAAATTTCCCCATATGATCCAGCTATACCACCCTGGGGATATATCCTAGGAACACAAAAATACAATACAAAAATTCCTTCCTCACACCTATGTTCATTGCAGCATTGTTTACAATAGCCAGATTCTGGAAACAGCCTAGATGCCCCTCAATAAATGAATGGCTAAAAAAACTGTGGTACATATATACAATGGAATATTATGCAGCCATCAGAAGAGATGAAGTCATGAAATTTTCCTATGCATGGATATATATGGAATCTAATATGCTGAATAAAGTAAATCAGAGGGAGAGAGATAAACACAGAATGGTTTATCACTCATCTAAATATAGTGATATTATTATTTTAATGATTAATTAGTTAATTTTTAAATGATCAACTTTATACTTGTACATCCTCACACCCCCAATCATTAGTAATAGTAGAGAAACATAATTTACCCTAGAAATAATATTCTAAAAGTAATATTAGGTAAATTATGTCAAGAAATTTATTCTTTTGCCTAAACCCTTGTAGACATCTATGTCTGATTTTTAGATCACTCCCTGAGGGGCTGGGCGGTGGCGCTAAAGGTAAGGTGCCTGCCTTGCCTGCGCTAGAGTTGGACGGACCTCGGTTCAATCCCCCGGTGTCCCATATGGTCCCCCAAGCCAGGAGCAACTTCTGAGCACATAGCCAGGAGTAACCCCTGAGCGTCACGGGGTGTGGCCCAAAAACAAAAAAAAAAAAAAAAAAAAAGATCACTCCCTGATTTTCCTTTACCTCATCTTTTTTGAGTTGTTAGAAACCATTCAGGATTATTATGGATCCATCTAGCTTAAATTAATATAAGTTCTATGTTAACTCTGCCCTTTAGGTAAATTACCTTTGTTCTATTAACTATGGCTAATTAAAGTGGCAGGGAAAGCTGCTAAGCTCAGAAGCTTGACTGACTCATTAAGATACAAGAGGCTGCTCAAACCCCTAATCCTTGTGCACCTTCTCCCAAGTCTGTATGTTTTTTTGCTCTATGTCCTTGTGGCTGACCCATCCATTCAGGATCAGCACTTATACAAACAGAACGAATACTATAAATGGCCAGCTGTAGGCAACAGCCCCTGGGCAACCAGCCCTGCATATCTTTTCTCAGATACAGAATTATTCTTAAGGTAAAGCTTCAAGATAGTCACCTTTTAACAACTGACTTACTGGACTCAGACTTTAAAAAGAAATAAGTAAGCCGTTAAAGTAAGAAAGGTGTAGAAGGCAATTCAAGAATACGCAAATATTATTTATCTCATACAAATGGAAAATTCACACCCATCAAAATTCATCCTGGTAGTTGGCTTTTCAATACACTTGGAAAACTATATTCTCTTCTGATAGACAACAGCCTATATGGAAGAGACCTAACTTAAAAAGTTATCTTAAGTGAGCACACCCTGCAAAAACTTAATGGAATTTTTAGTTAAATACATCCCTCCAGAATAAAACCTGCTCCGTTTTTATCATCAGTGACAATAATTGCACTGAGGACATAACAGATGCCTGCTAACATTGAACATGTCTTTACAGGGGGCTAGTAAAAACAAAAATTAACAGTCTATTTTACATCAGGCTCATCAGTATGTAAACAGAAACAAAAGCTTATGCCATGCCTATTATTTTCTTGTTTCCTTAAATACACTGCCCTTTTCAGACAAGCAAAAGATTTTTTTTTAGTCAGGGCATAATATATGTTTTAACTGTTGTCTAATCTATTTAATTCCTCTTTCAGACTGAACTCTGAAACCCAATAAACCATTAACTGGGCCCCATTAACTCTGTTACCATGAGATGCCACACCTCTAGATAGGAGAGCTGCATCCTTTAGCCAGAATGAAGCAATTACAGAAGACCAAACTTCACTGATATACCTCTTAAAAACAAGGGAGTTGAATCTCTACTGAGGTTTGTTATAAGAAATAGATAAGAAGCCCTGGTAAAGAGTTTATAAAACTGGTGAAGAAATTTTTCAGCTTAAAATAGACTAATGGCATAAATAACTCATCCTCCTTTAAATGCATATCCTGACTATCTTGGATATAGAAAAACTGAGGCCTGATCTTATGCAGAAATCTTGGTCCCACCCACAAAATTAAGGTAAAGGCAACCATTTCCATCTATTATATTCAAACTCTTTCAGACTCAATTAGTTTTCTGGAATTGCTCTTATAACTCAGAAAAAAATTTTTGGTTTTTGGACCACACCTGGCAGTGCTCTGTGTGTATATATACACATATATGTATATATATTATATATGTTGAATATATATACACATATATAGAGAATATATATGTATACTGAGTATATTCTTAGTATATACATATGCTTGGGAGCTCAGGGTACCACCAGGAGTTATATCTTGGCTTGGCATATGCAAGGAAATGGCTTGGCATATGCAAGGAATTGCCCTGTCTATTGTACTACCTCTCCAGCCTTCCTATGTATAAATATCTTAATGACAATTACTCAGTCAGAATTTTTTTTTAGTATTTTGTGAAATATAAAGAGTCCTCTGATGTTTCCTTTCAAAAAGTGGACTGAGATAAAAAGATTAAATTAATTGCCGAGGTCATAACGTGAGAAAAGACAGACAGATTTTAATCAGAATCTTGAAATAAATGTGTTTGCCTCACACTATAATTAGTTTAAAATGTAATTCATTTAATTTAAAATAAGATCAAAATAATGACCATATTTATCTACTATTTAATTACATGTTCTTAGAATTAAGAAGTCATATCAATTAATAGTTTGATACCAAAGCTTCAACATAAATGATGTTCAGTGAGACATGTCAAGTTTATCACTGTATTTTGAACATTAGTTTTATCTTTTTTTAGGAATAATAACTTGCTACAAAACTACATTGTTTCTAAGTATTTGATAGTACCTTTCTGCTCTCCATCTGATGGGTTAGAATTTGATGTTTGAATTTGAATTTGAATCCTGTTTGTAATCTTGCACATGCGCTCCTGCTCCCTGTATTTCGTCTTGCTCTATATTTGGATATCATTTACATTATGTTCAAAACAACATTTGTAAAACATAGATCTATCATGCTAGTCTCTCGAGTAATCTGTCAGCAGTTACTCCTTCACTGTATATCACTAAGGAATTTCATCTGAGACACTTGAAGGACAATGCTCTTTTAAGCTACTTAGATATTGAGGTTTTTTAAAATTCTATTCCCATGTTACTCTTTCAGAAATTGTTTTATTTTATTCCTTGCAACTCGGACTCTTGCTTTCTTTAAAGTTTTTACATGCATTTTTGAAATTGCCATTTGGTATTCCATGGTGTATAGAACAATGTCATAAGCACCACTAAAAATTGCTATAAAAAAAAACCGAAAACAAAACTCTATGATTTCATCTAGTTTTGTTAAAATGTGCACATCAACTCATTTTAAATTGCAATGCAGTACTCTGACTCAAAAAATACATTAAGTTTTAATGATATAGTAAATCTCAGTCACTGATCTCAAACCTATTTAAAAACTCTACTTCATTGACATGCATTAAGTAAACATCCAGTAAATCAAGAGGCTTAAATGGAATTTGGTATGTATTCCTAAATCCAGGACTTAAACTGTGAATTAATAATTTGCAATTTTAGGGAAGTGGCTTCTTAAATTGCAAATGCCACATTTATTATTTTCTTCAGTTTGATAGGCTTATGGTTGAGCAGCCCAATTAATAGCTGCTATTTTTGTAAAGTACATGAGAAGCAATATTTTGTCTAGCTCTGTGGGTGGCATTAGGCTTGCAAAACACCCTAGTTGGCACTCTCCTAACATCAGTCACTAAAGTCATCAGGAAAATCCAACTGATTTTGTGATAAAAAAGCAAGAAAATAATTGTTACTCTTTTTCTAGCCCTGTGGAACTTTTATTTCAATATGTTTTATTATCAGAAAAAAAGTAAATGTTTATAAATAAGGATAAGGGTAAAGATTTTATCAGTGGCATATATATATGTATATATGCATGTATTTAATAGAGAAATTTAGTAAAACAATTAAAGTGTAAAACTGAGTTACTAAACCATCATTCATTATTTAGGCATTTGCTCTAAAGGCAAATTTCTGTGTCATGGTATCAGAAAAGAAGATATCCTTGTATATTAAAGTATACTGAACATACACTAATTTCTTTACATTGGAACCTAGCGTATTAACCTGTTAAAGATGGTGTTAAGAACATAGACTAAGAAACTGGAATCAAAAGTCAGGTGAGAATAACCATGAGTCATTAGACAAGATCACTTTTACCTGAATTTAGATAAAGACTTCTAAATCAAGATTATGAATTGTGAGGCCCGAGCCGTGAGGTAGTCGTAAGGCATTTGCATTGCATGCAGCTGAACTAGGAAGGACAGGAGTTCGATCCCCAAGTGCCCCATATGGTCCCCTAAGCCAGGAGCGATTTTTGAGAGCAAAGCCAGGAGTAACCCCTGAGAGTCACCGGGTGTAATCAAAAAATAAAAAAGATTATGTATTGTGCATAAAAGTTTAACTTTGCATTTTTCCCAAATCACTCAAGATCACAAAAAAATATTAGGGAAAAGAACAAATTCATAATTTGTCAGAAATAGGAGAAATTATTATTGGAAAACTAAATATGTTGATGAATTTATAAACTACATGAATTAGATAACAATTGTTCAAAGAAAAATCACATCAAGGATCAAATAGTAATAAAAATAAATGAAATAAACTAAAATATACAGAAAGATAACATTGAAAAACACAGTAAAGGAACAATTTAATATTGATTAGTATATTCAGATATTATAGATGATATTAAATCTATAAGATATAACATTGTGCAAAATAAATTATTGAAAGAAACTATGAAATTTTCATAAGGGAAAAATAATTAAAACTTTAAATCAAGAGAGGAATATATATAATAATTGAATATAAATCAATGAAAACAGGGATCAGAGTATAAAGAATCACATTTAAGTAAAGTATTAGAAATATTAGAGACCTAGAAGAGATAACAAGAATCATCTATTCATATGAATAGATTCTTGTACCAAACTTGTTTCTATTTCAATTTGGCAATAATATTTAGCGATCTAATCTCATTTGAGAAAATGCATCATTTTTGGAATGGCTAACACTCACAAAACACAAAAGAACAGATTTTTATATTAAAAAAAACTTAAAATAAAAGGCAGAAATCAGCTATGTATCCATTTTCTATTATGAACTTATTTTGAAGAAAATCTTATCAATTCTAGCACCTAAATTTCTAAAGGTGGGCATCTAGAACTCTACAATTTTCACTGAATTTTTGTCAGTAGGTAGACAAAGTTTCAAACATTTCAAATATTCTGACAGTGACAAAAAATAATAATAAGTATAAAGTCTTCCTCCACTGAGGCCATCACTGCTATCTGTAACCTTTAGAGAGTTAAGCTATAAAATTCCTTCGGCTCCTGTTGTAAATTGGGCAAATACTGGTAGGTGAAGACTGCTTAAGTTTTATTCCATTTTGAAGCTTAAAGTAAATTGAGAACTGACGCAGAAACCAGGAGTTGGCCCTATGGAAGACTGAGCTCAAAGCGGGAATGAATCTGGTAACAAGGAAAGAGGAAACAACAAGGGCTTTCACACCTCAGCTGAGTCTTTCCACAGATTTAAGCAATGGAAGGAAATCTCTGGTTGATACCTCTTCATGTATAAATATGATATCTTAGAAATAAAAATTTAAACCAAGGAATATAGCAATGAATAGTAAAAAAACAAATGACAAAAATGGCTAAATAGATTGAATGAGACAAAAATAAATTATTCAGAAATTAATCTAAATAGCCCCCAATTGTACTCTAATCCAGATTGTTAAATAACTACTATTAAAACATAAATGAAATACAACAAATGTATACTAAGCCAAACAAAAATTAAGAAAATGCAGTAGCAGATATAGTTCTTCAACAGAGAAATTGAAGCAATAAAATATTCCAGTGATTCTACACATAACATACAATGAATGAAGTAAAAACTCCATGAGAACACTACAAATAGATTCAGTTTTTTTTTAGATATAAGAATAAGCAAAACTGAAGACAGCATTACAGAAATGTTGCAACTGGAAGTAGGGAAATACGATTTGAAAAAAAAAAAGCAAAGGACATCTATAAGTAACTTTAAGATCTGTAAGTCTCAATCACAAGAGATAATATGACAGAAGTACCAATGAAATTATTAGGCATCTAAAATGTATGAAGAACCCAAACTCAGAAAAAGAACAAAAAGCAAGAGCTGAGCAAAGAGATTGCTGGAAGTTCTAAATGCAAACACAAGCCAAGGCTTGCAAAAGACTGGGTTGATCCCTTTCACTGCTCCCAAACAAAAATAAAAACAAACTGAAAAGGGCAAAAAAATCTGGACAGGTATTTTTGCAACAAAAGTATATATGGATCATAGATGGATGCGAAATTGCTCAACATCACTTTTTAGGGATAAATAATAATGCCAACACAAAATAATTGTTGGCTAGAATGTGGAGATAAAGGAACTCTGCACACTTTGGGGGGATATAAAGTGTTATACCTCATGAAAAATGTTAAATATATTACTTTAATATTTGTAGATACCACTTAGGGTAGTCACTTGTAGGCATTTATCTTAATTATATAGAAACACTATTTTGAAAAACACTTGCACGCCTGTTTTATAGCACTTTAAATAATAACAATAAAAATATGGGATTAACCTAAATACATGATAAGAGTTGACTGGTAAAGAAGCTAAATTTGTGGAATACTATTTCCATTTTAAAAATGATGAAATTGTGCTGTTTGGGACAAAATATGTATAATTTGAGATGATTATGCTAAGTAAAATAAAATTATTAAGACAGATACAAAATTAAATATGTTGATCAATAAAAATGTTCTAGACTGGATAAATATATGTTGGTTATTAGAAGAAAAAATGAGGAAAAGAATGAGCACAGGAGTCTGCTGGTGTTATGGCATTTGAGCTTTGAATGTGGGTATGTTAAACCCTAAAGAAAATATAGAGGTATTAAATTAAACTGCTAAAATTATATAGTATTATAATCTATTGAAACAATAGAAAAGCATAAAATAAAAACCAAGTAAATTAATTATTAATTTTTAATTTCTAAATATTTTTGGTTATGTGAAGACTTTCATAATTTTTTTAGTTTGGTCAAATAATACGTCATATATTTATGTCTTATATTTACGTGTGCTAGGTTGAATGACAGGAATATAGATGCTAAAACTCATTCTTTCATTCAAATAAAAGTTCAAGTCTGAAAGTGGGGAGTGCAGTAGCTATGCTGTACTGACATAATATTTCAGCATATCCTTTTCTCTCATACTACAGCTTTAGATTATCCTGTATTGCACAATGACCATGATTAATTTCAAGATATATTCATGATTCAGACTGAATAGCCCTACCTTCCTATTTCCACTCTTTCTGAACATTTGATCTCTTATTAATCTAGTCAAATAGTCAAAGTCATTGCTAAAAGATAATGAGTCACCTATCTCATAACTCAATCTGGATTTAGAGTTCGATACTGCTGTCCCCTGAAAATCAGAGCTTATTACAAAATTTCACCTTACTGCAGGAAGTCTAAAAATGGTAAACAGAGAAGACCTTTAATAAGCACTGTGGTTTCTTACAGAGTAAATAGAAATATTTGACTCTGACCTTGGCCAGTGCATTCAGTCACTCAATTTTTCATTGTTTCTTCAACTCAGTAGTCTAAGCTTATGAGCATGACACTAAAGAGATACACATTTTTAATACTTATTTTGTTTAGGGCACATTTGGATTCATTGAGGGTTAACTCCTAGTTCAGTGCTTAGGAATTATTCCTGATGGGGATCATATGGGATGTTGAGGATCTAAACTAGCTCAGCAGCATACAAAATAAGCATTTATCTACTGTACTATTGCTCAAGCCTAGGACTAGAGACACTGTGAGGGAATAAGGCACTGTCTTTGAGTGAGATAAATTTGAATTCACTGGATAGAACATGTGCCACTAAAACATCATCAGAATCATCTTCAACTAAGTAATAAGAGTCAATTCTGAGAACAGCCAGATTTGTGTAAAGAAAAAATGGGGAGGGGGAAATGACAGAGCTACTTATAATAAAAAAAATTAGGAGGTTAAAATAAATGAATAAAAAAGCAATACTTAGGATATGATTCAGCATATCAATAAACACATTAATATTTAACTATTAGCAATTATAACTATGCTCATTTCTGCAAATATGCAGGTTGGGTTTTCTACATCATATAATACTATTAATTAATTACAGATTTAGTCTTCAATATACCTGATTATTATTTCAATTTAACTATAAAGACACAGATATGATGTAACTTAGAATTCATGTTATTTAAAATGAGATTTGACATGAAAGTCTAAGATTTTCTCTAGGCCTTTACATAGAAGCAGTAGCTAACATTCTTATGATGCCTCCCTTCAGGAGTAATTCCTGAGTGCAAAGCCAGTCATAAATCCTGAGCGTCGTCGGTTGTGAAGACTGCCAACCCCCCCCAAAAAAGAATAACTAATGAGGATCTTGGATCTACCGATTACTGATGAAGAGACCTCCCAACTCAAATATATAAAACAATAAAATAAGTAAAATAAAATTACAAAGCTCAACAATATTTTCTAAAGTTATCTTCTATGTATTCTGATCTTTAAAAGTATTGTGAATACTGGAAGATGTTTATATTTCCAAGTATAATATGCATGCATTTTTAAAAAGTGGTGTCAGAAGTTGCAATTCTCTTTGACAAAATTATTTTGAGTGCTTTAATAATTTGGTCCCTCTGGAAATTGATTCATTTTTATACTGTTTTAAGTTTTAGATGTACAAAAATTATTGAGGGAAGATAAATACTTTTTGTTGTATTTTCTGATGCTCAGGACATACTGCTGGTTCTGTGCTGGAAATTACTCCTTGCCATGCTCAGTGAATCATACATTGCTAGGGTTTGTCCTTGTATGCAAAATATGTGTTTAGCTAATTGAGCTATCTCCCTGACTCTAAGAAAAGAAATTTTACATGCCTTGACCCAAATTGTTATTTGTAATTATATAAATATACAATGTAATATGTGATAAACTTATATAATTACTATATAAATAAATTTAATTGATTAAATAAATATTTTAATTTAACTGGTATTTTTGTTTTAATCAGTAAATGAAAACATACATTACTTGCCTAAATTCTACTTTGTTCAGAGTTTCTTAGTGTTCTACATGCTGTCATTTTCTTATCTCTCTTCCAACAAATTACATTACATTGACTTGTCATGTCTCCTTAGGCTCTTCATATCTGACACTTTCTCAGACTTGCCTTATATTTAGTAATGTTGACAATTTTGATAAATGATAATGAGTTATTTTGTACTTCTACTGAAATTTGTCTAATATGTTTCTCATGATTAGTTGGGTTTTTAGCTTATAATGAATTTGGGCTCTCTACTTACTTTATCACATCATATCAATAGTATGATATGTATTATAGTATGGTCATATAGACAATATGAATTATTGAGATGGATGTTAACCTTCATCATGAACTGGGATAGTTTTCAAGAGGAATCTCTACTGTAAAATGACACCCCTGTCCAACCCTTTCCATGCTATCCTTCTTTTAGATATATCTTAATGCATCACCCATACTGAAGGAATAGTAAGTAATGTTCTGTCTACAAGAAGAGGCAATGCCTCTCTCTCTCTCTCTCTCTCTCTCTCTCTATATATATATATATATATATATATATATGTGTGTGTATATATATATAATATGTTTTATTTGAAACTCTTTTGCAAGATAAATTTTACTATTTTTATTTTCTAATAATTTAATATAAAATATATGCTTATGAGAATATAAATTATACTTGAGTTATATTTAATACTACTTTGAAATTTTGCTGCTCAAACTATTCTGATTTTTCATCAGGAATACAATCTCTTAAAAAATCCCCATTATTGGTAGCTGGAGTGATAGCACAGCAGGCAGAGCACATAGTTGCCTTGCACATGGTTGATCCAGGTTTGATCCCAAGCATCCCATATGGTCCCTTGACTGTATCAAGGAGTAATTTCTAAGTGCAGAGCCAGGAGTAATTCTTGAGCAGACTTGGGTGTGGCACCCCCCAAAATTCCATAACTGTGGGCATTGTTTGACACTTGATTATTTAATATTATTAAATGTATATCATTCAATATTTCCTACCTCAATACTAGAATAAGCCAGTTAGTCAGTGTTCTTTGAATATTTTTATTAAGCAATGATATTACAAGACAAAACATGAACAGTGGGGATGCTTATTGCTACTGGAGTGTAACTTAAACACAGAACAAGAAATGTGTGTATGCTAACTTGTGTGTATATTCTACATATAATTATATGTAACTACTCATATTAAGCCAGACAGTTTATACTAATGTGACAATTCTAATACATTAAAAATTGATTCACTATTAACTTCCCTTTCTTTTTCTAGAAACTCCTATTCCAAGGACCAGGGAGATAAGTTCTAAAAGCTAGAATGTATGTCTTGTTTGTTTCGTTTTTGTTTGGGGGCCACACCTGGTAATGCTCAAGGGTTACTCCTGGCTATGCGCTCAGAAATCACTCCTGGCTTGGGGGACCATATGGGATGCTGAGGGGATCAATCCGTGGTCTATCCTAGGTGGCAAATGCCTACAAGGCAAATGCCCTACCACTTGCACCACCACTCTGGCATCTAGAATGTATGTTGTATGTGCAGGAACCTTGGATCAATCACTACAATATCCTCTGAGTTACAGGCAATGTTACAAATAATCGCTAAACAATAAATAGGAATAGACCAGAGAACCAGGAGATTTTATTCCAAAACAAACAAACAAACATACAAAAACAAAACAAAAAGTCATATTACATAAAAAAAATGGTTTCAACAGAAATGGCTAAAGAAACTGTGGTACATATACACAATGGAATATTATGTAGCTGTCAGGAGAGATGAAGTCATAAAATTTCCTATACGTCAATATACATAGAATCTATTATGTTGAGTGAAATAAGTCAGAGGGAGAGAGATAAATACAGAATAGTCTCACTCATCTATGGGTTTTAAGAAAAATTAAAGACATTATTGTAATAAAGCCCAGAGACAATAGAGTTAAACGCTGGAAGGGCCTAACGGACCAGCTCACAGTTTGAAGCTCACCACGATGAGTGGTAAATGCTGTTAGGGAAATAACTTCACTAACAACTAACATGACGATGATAAAGAATGAGAGAAGTAGAATGCCTGTCTTGAATACAGACAGGGGTGGTGGAAGTTGGGGAGTATTGGTGATGAAATATTGACTGTTTATGACTGAAACCCAACTACAAACATGCTTGTAATCATGGTATTTAAATAAAGATTTATTTAAAAAAATTTTTGTTTCACCTTAATTAACTACTTAATTGAATGTTCAGTATTTAGCGAGATATATTGAATTATTTAATGTTGTTGGAAAAGAACTATAAACTAGAGAATGACTTAGTTACTTTTGCTCTTCGTTTTTAGAATTCGTTGTTTCCAAAGTTATCCAAAGTAACTTCTCTGTACTGAAACTTTATCAGGGATTTTTTTTCATAAAAGCATAGCATAGCTTATTTAATTAAATTCTCACTCATTCAGAAATAATTTATATTTGCATATAAGATTATTTTCTTGCACTATGCAGTTTTATGGATTTTTACAAATACATGTTTGGTATTCACAATTATAATAACATGTAGAATAGTTGGTTTATTTTCTTAAGTAATTACAGCATTATTCACCAATTTAACCCTATTTCAACCTCCAGAGCTTTAACAAGCACCAAAAATTTGACTCGATAAATTTGTACATCCTGATATATCATACAGTGTGCAATTATTTAATACACATTTTCCATAGCAATATACATTAAAATCTGATCCATGCTTTTATGCTTGATTTTCGTTAATTTATGGAAAATATTCCATTACATAATGACAAACTCCTCTTTATATTAAAAAACATCTATCTCAGTTGATTCTAGTTTAAAGCAAATATAATTATATAAATATCAAGCATAGGGTTTATATATATATATATACATATGTGTATATATACATATATACAATAAAAGAAAATCCCTATTCTTTCTCATCCTGATCAGCAATTAATACTTCTATATTATTAATTTTGCTAAATTAATATTGCTATATTTAAGAAATATAGTCTGAATTTACTATTTTAATTTGTAATATATAACAATGACAAATTATTTGAGATTGTTCTACCAGGAGTAATCACCAAGTGCAAAGCCAAAAGTAAGCCCTGAGCACAACCTGGAGTCTCAGGTGGTGGGTTTTTTAAAAAATATTTTTTAAATATTTATTTTTTAAGAAAATATTTATTCTATATCTACATTGTGTGGTTTATTTTATGTAACTTACTGTGCTCTCTTAAATAGCATTTGATTGTTGGCTAGTGCTTCCCAGTTGTTGATCAGGAGTTCAGAATGAGCCCAAGAAGGTGCTGCTACTTGGTAAATGTTAGAATATACCTTAACTTCTTACTGAACTCAGCAATTTATTTATTATTACTATTACTTTCTAATAGAGTTTTGCATGCAAGTATATGTGAAAGCAAGACTTCTGAATAGTATCAATGAATTCTCTTGCTTTATTTTAGTCACCTATAAATCTCAAATATATATTTGTCAGTTCTTCAGAATTTTTTACATAGAAACACTTGTTTGTAAAAAAAAAAAAAAAAAGGGTTTTTTTATTTTTTTTTATTTTGTTTTGTTCTTTTGGGCCACACTCAGAGCTCTCAGGAGTTAGGAGTTACCCCTGGCTAACTCAGGAATCGCTCCTGGCAGGCTGGTGGGACAATATGGGATGCGGGGGATCAAAACTAGGTCCATCTTGGTTCAGCAGCTTGCAAGGCAAATGCACTACTACCGCTATACTTATCACTCCTGCCTTTGCTATCATTCAAGATTCTGTAAAAACGTTTTAAATACTTTTGCATTGTCTACATACTTCCATTTTTTATTCTTATTTGAATTCAATGGTAAAATATCTGGTATATATTGCAAAACAGTCAAGAAAATCACCCTTGACATATTTAATGATCTTAGGAAAAAAGCACCCACTTTCATAATGACAAATGAATATTAGTTGTTGTTTTACATTTGTTTATTATGAAAATAAGAAAGTTTCTTCTCTCTTCTCTCCTCACCTCTCATTTCTTCTCTTCTCTCCTCTCCCTTTTTTCCTCTTTTGTTTCTATTTTTTTCTTTTTCCTTCTTTTTCCCTTCCATTCTCTTCCCTTCCCTTCTCTTGTCTCCCCATGTCTTTCCTCTCCTTGTCTATTTTCCTGTCTCCCCTTGTCATTCCTTCCCTTGTCTAGACTTGTCCTCTCCTCACTTGTATTCCCTTTCCCTTTTCTCTCTTTCCATCTCCTCTTCACTTTTCTTTTCCTTCTTGTTATTTTGTTAAATCACATAATTTTGTCTTGAAGATTGGTTAATTACATAATTGTTTAAAAAATTTGAACCAAAGCTGCAAGCTTAGAATGATTTGTTGTATATATTAGTGTATCTAATATTATTTACATTATATTTAGTATATTATATTAAATATTATATTTATATAGTATATATACTTACATAGTATATATTTATTTTAAAATATTACTGAACATTTGATAATATTTTCTTGAAGATCCTTGTATCAGTTTTTGAGAGAAATGATTATATTTATTTTCTCTTAGTATACCTTTACCTTGTATTAGGATCATACTGACTTCATTGAGATCTATAAAGCTTATTCTTTTTGCTTCTATAGCTATGGATTAAACTAGATATATGCAATATCTGTTTCTTAAAAATTGGAGAGATATTTTCAATAAAACCACCTGAAATTTTTAATTAGATATTTAATGAATTGGTTTCATTTACTTAACCATTTTGTATCTGTTAGGTATGTTTGTGTATTTAGATATTTTGAATTTTTTCAGAAATGTATTGTTTATTCAATTATTAAATTAATTGGTATAGAACTGTACACCATTGTAGTAGGGATATGATTTCTGATACTGGTAGATGTGTCTTTCTTTAGGTCCTGATTAGCTTGGTAAAGGGAATTAATTTTATTGGTATTTCAAAGATTAAAATTTTTCTTTGATTTCTTTAGTGGTTTATTTCTCATATATATGATCTATTTTATATGTTTACTTTAGAAACTAAATTATCTTATTTATCTAGTTATTTATAATAAAAGTTTGAGCTATTGATTTTAGCTTAATGTATTATTTGCTAGCTGCTGCTTTTGCTACATCATTTTGCATATTACATAAAAATTACCATTTATTTTTTACTCAAAATGTTTTTAAAAAATTGTTCTTGAGAGTGCTTTTTAGTCTCATGTATAATTTAGGTGTACAATATATTATTTAGGTATTCTTAAATTATCTTTATATTTAATCATTGTGCCTGTGAGTCTACTGTAGAGATATTTTACTTTAATAATTAAAAAAATTTAAATTGTGCTTTTTAGCCTGGAAAGTGGCCTGTCTTATAAATGTTCTGAGTCTGAAAAAATGTTTATTCTTCTGTTTCTTGTGCATAGTATTCCATAAATAACAATTAGATCATGTTGATTAATGGTGCTGTTCAAGTCAACTGCATTCTTAGTGGTTTTCTACTGCTTGAACCATCAATTACTGAAAGAGGGTTATTGAGTTCTCCAAGGAATTTATTTAATAGCTGGTCTATTATCAGTATTTCCTATACCTGAATGTAGTTTAAGTTTTAAATTATTTAGTGTTTTTGCGTTTAACTCCTCTATGTTCTTTAGTTTTTTAACTCTGTTTAGAGAGTTCATTTTGCAGTTTCTTTGACTATAATACTTAATGCTGCATCATTGTTGTTGTGATAGTGTTGTGTGTGTGTGTGTGTGTGTGTGTGTGAGAGAGAGAGAGAGAGAGAGAGGGAGAGAGAGAGAGAACTGTTGTATAACAATCATGCAAATTTATCTTTCAGTGAACTTAGACCAGGGATCTGTAAAATTTTAGTCACAAGTATTTCTAATGATCCATTCTTTTGACTTAGTGTAGAAGTCAGAAAAAAAAACCCAATGTGTTAAAAAACAGTTCCTGAAATTCAGCTGAATTGCCACAATTATAAAGCTGAAGTACACAAGTTATATTCTCCAAACTGATAAGGTTTTTGTCATCATCTGAGAAATACCCATAAGTATTAGTTCTTTTAGTTCTAATTAGCATGAATCCTACCTTCTTAAATCCAATCACCATGTTACTTTTCTGACTTAAAATCTAGGTTTATTGAGGCTGAAGCGTTAGCATAGCAGTAGGGTGTTGGCCATGCACTCGGCCAATGCAAATCCAGCATCCCCATATGGTCTCTGAGCCAGGAGCGATTTTCTGAGCACCTAGCCAGAAGGAACCCCTGAGAGTCACCGGATGGGGCCCAAAAGCCAAAATAAATAAATAAGTAAATAAATAAATGGCTTAGTAGATATGTTTTACGTTTTATAGGATTGAAGGCTACTGCTACTATATTCCTAAGATAGCTGATGCTAAATACTTAAGATTCATTCGGATGTTTACTATAACTTTATAAGACTATGCAGCCTTATTCATGCTTCGAATTGGTATAACATTTAAACTTTATATTAGATATATATTTTGTGTAGCGTATGCTCCACTTTGACATTTGGAACTGTTTTAGAACTTTCTTTTGATGCATAATCTTCACATGAGCACAGCCTTTCTTAAAGTGCTTTCTTTTACTCTCCTCCTTTTCATGCCATATTGCCTACACAAACAGGAAGAGTATTTCCTGTTACCTACCTTTCTCCTCTCCAACTTCTAGTTCTCAAAGAAGTGTGAAGAGAGAATAAAAATTCTTTGAACATTCTGAATTGTAGCTGTAGTGTAGGAAAAGGGCTGTGATAAGTCTTTCCAGAATTTTTTTTTTTTTGGAGAATGGGGGATTAATCATCCTGAACTTAAAGCCCCTTGTTTCAAGAGAAAGGTCATTGTTCATAGATTTTAAAAAAATCAATCACTCAGTCATTATGAGTGAAATAATTTACGAGAGAGACAAAGCTGGCATCAGAGGTCATAGCACTCCAGTCAAATTAGTATAGATTACTGCCAGGCTTTCAACCTCTGATTGTGTCAGTCAAAGCACATGCTATATATGTGGAAGTGTTTGCCTCCTCACTTCTTTCCAACCTATAATTATGTTGCCAGGAACAATTTCTTCCCAGCATTAAATTCGTATGGTGAAAGAGACTACACTTGAGAACATCATTCATAAAGTGTCTCTTGTCTGACTCCATGAACCATGTACTTAACCTGTAAATGACAGGGAGGTTGCAAATAATTATAAGTAGCCTGGTGCGCATCACTTACTAAGAACCAGATTAGCCGCAAAAGTCTAGATTGGATATTTCATAACATACTGCACCTTCTATCGAGGAGGAAGCATTTTTTTTATTTCAGCAGCAAAAAAATACTGAGTAAATAAATAAAAATTAAAAAGGAAGGGAGGTGGAGCCAGAGAGGTAGCACAGCGGTAGGCCTTTTGCCCTGCAAACAGCCGACCCAGGACCAATGATGGTTCGAATCCCGGTATCCCAAAAGGTTCCCCATTGACTGCCAGGAGTGATTTCTTAGCACAGAGCCAAAAGTAGCCCCTTTATATAGAGAGAGCGCCATCAGGTGTGCCCAAAAACAAAATACAAAACGATGAAAAAGTAAGTGAGGGATTTCTCAAGTGATAGGTCTCATGTGTAGTTGTGGTAGATTCTCAGTTAAATTCCCAGAACAGCATGATCCCCCAAAATGCTAAACTCAGTCATCTCTGAATAAATATTCTTCATGCCTACATGGCCTGGTAGGCATTACAGGATAGTGGTCCCACACTCCCCTCAGCTTCATTTTGTGTGAGCCTTATTTTAAAAACTAAAAACAAAATAAGCATGTTTACTACCCACAATGCAGGTTGTAGATTTTTTTTTACCCAGTTTTTAAATTGCCTTAAAAGATCACAACAGTATCTAGGATTTGTTGTTACTCTATTTTACAGGTACAAAGAGCAATGTAAAAGATAAAAACACACTACTAAGTATATAAATTATAGTATAATTAACAACTCACTAAAATAAACACATTATAACATTACTGAGAAAATATGCATACTGTATCCATGTACATGTTTAGCATTAACAAGTATTAATTCTGTTGTAGGCAATGTAATAATTGACACATGTCCCATCTTGACTTCTAGCTCACCTATCTCTTCTTAGTTGTTAAAACGATAAACAATAAGAGACCCAAACTTTAGCAACCTAAGGTTAAAATGGAACTGTTATATTAGCAGGGTGGTATGTAGGGGTTGTATGGGATGTACTTGAGCTACATTTGTAAAGGGAGGTGTACATTGGCGTTGGGGTTGACCTTTATTTATTGTATTTCTTAAACCCAACTATCAAGAACTTTGTAAATCACAAGGTTTTCAATAGAATAAAAGAAAAACCAATATAGTTATAAGAATTCCTGCAAGTTTCCACTTCTGATTCTGCATACTTTACAGGGTCTGTAGTCACACACTCAGTTTTCCCTCATATTACTATCAATCATCTTTATAGCCTAACCAGAAGTCACCTTCTCCCCTTACATGTTGGATAAGATTCTTTGAATGTTTTTCTTTTATAGATATTTTTTTCTGCAGTTATATTTACTATGTATGCCTGCTGTCTTTTTCTCCTATATGTATTTTGTAAAAGCACTGCCATTGACATTTAATTTCTTTTAATCATTGTGATTTACAAAATTAATCAAACTTGGGTTTTAGATATATAATATTTCAGCACCAATCCCATAACCAGTCTCCGCCAAGGTTTCCCGATTTATCTCATGCCACCTTTTTGTTTTTTGAAAAATACTTAGCAGTACTCACACCCTACTCCTGCTCTGTGCTAAGGGAACATTCCAGAAAAAGCGTTGAAAAACATATTAAGTATGGAATGAATCTGGCCAGAAGCATGCAAGGTGAATGCCCTACTCCTATATTATACCACCAATCCCAGATCATCTGCCCACTTAAAATTAAGTAGTTTTCTTTTTGTTGTCTAATTATATCACTTTTTAAATATTTTTATTTTAATCACCAAGGTATGATTTATTTTTAAAATTTTTCTTCCATTCATTAGGTCAACTTTAATTTTGAGAATGATCTTTCCTTACAGAAATTTATTAAGTTCTATATATGTATGACTGCCTTTGTTTTCCTTGCTGCTAAAAATAAATTGAGAGAGGCATCAATGAGGTAAATTTTGAAGAGCTTTTAACATATGACTTATTTCATATATATACATATATATGTATCATTTTACATATATAAAATATATATTATATATAAAATACATGTATATATGAAATAAGTCACATGTTTCTTTATTCAATTATTTCAGGGCTCTCAAACTCGCAGCCCCATGGGCCATTTGCGGCCCTCCATACATTTTGTGGCCCACGGCCGGCCATCAAATATCGCAGTATTCGCGATTATTTGCTTATCGAATAATCGCAATAAAAATCGCATTAGTAAGAAAAAAATTGCATTAAACATTCGCATACCCCGAGCAGTTCCTTTCGGGGTAGGCAAATGTTTAATGTGATTATTTGCGATATTTTTCTTATGAATGTGATTTATTATTGCGAATATTCGGTAAGCGAAATCCCTTATGCGGCCCTGCCTCACCCCAACTTTGCCTCCTGCGGCCCCCAGGTAATTTGAATTTGAGACCCCTGAATTATTTGAACCATTTAAATTTTATTTTTGTATTTAATTTAACAGTGTTGTAGATTCATCTTTTGCATATAGTTTTCCTGTTCTAGCCAGGATTATTTATTAAAGATATTTTGTTATATTCTCTATTATCTGTTGTAACTATATATAGACTTTTTCAGATTATTTTTTATTCTGTTTATCCTTGTGTCTATTTTATATACAATGTCATGCTATTTTGATTAGTACAGCTTTGAAGCACAGTTTGTAGTTGGAAAGTATAACACTCAGTTCTTAATTTTGTTTTATATCAGGAAGAATTTTTCTTCAATACAAGGTCTTTTGTGAATTTTAGAATTTTTCATTTTCAGTGAAAAATGCTATTCTGGTTTGAATAAGGGTTACACTGAGTTTGCACATGGTTCTAGATAAAATGTTTCAACAATGTTATTTCTTCTGATTCACAAGCACAGAATATATTTCCATTTCTTTGCATCGTTTTTTTTCATCCACATGCTACATTTTTCAGTAAATAAATTTTTACCAACTAGATTAAATTATTTTTGTATTTTATTCACTTTGGGGGGTTAGGCCAAACCTGCAGTGCTCAGACTTATTCCAGGCTACACAGTCAAAAATTACTCTTGACAGTACTTGGGAACCATTTTCACTATCAGGAATCAAATTCAGATTGGCCACATTCATGGCAAATAAACTAAACATTGTGCTAAATCTCCAGCCCTTCCTTCTCATGTTATTTATTTTTGTGCTAATTCTCATGTTATTTATTTTTTCATTGCAGATTTTTAAATGTTAAACTTTGTAACCTGTCACTTTTATTAAATGTATTACTTATTACAGAAATCTTAACACAGTTAATACAATGTCCCCCACAAAAAAAGCAATTTTATTCATTTCCAATTTGACTGTCACTTATTTTTCTTACCTAATTTAAACATTCATAAATTATCTCAGTATCGGAGCTATTTATCTGTAATACATTTGATATTATTTTCTATGTGGCACAATAGATGTGGTAATAATGTGCATAAGAATGTTTATTGTGTCTCCATTTTTATGATGTTATTGAATATATAATTTGTATTCAAAATTGTATTCAAAAATTGTAGCTTTTCTAGTTTTTTTTTTAACACCAGTACTGTTTGACATTCTGAGTGGGAAAACTATATGATTTATTGCATCTCTCAGTAAACATTTCCACAGATTTTAAAGAAATTGCAGCCAAAATACAGAGTTCTTGTGAATAAAGAGTATCTTAATACTATCGTAAGAAACATAGGTTCACTTAAAAAGTTGATTTTGGGGGATTCTTTGTTTTGTTTTGGGTCACACCCGGTGATGTCTAGGAGTTACTCTTGGCTCTGTGCTCAGAAATTGTTCCTGGTGCGGGGGACCATATGGGACGCCAGGGATGGAACCAAGGCTCGTCCTCGGTCAGCCATGTGCAAGGCAAACACTCTATCGCTGTGCTAAAGCTCCAGCCCCATAAAGTTGATTTTTAAATGTTTCAATTGTTCTAACCTGCTCCCTCTATTTGGTAACAAAGACAGAAATTATGCATTTCTGTGTTCATGTGTGTTTATGTATTCATAATTGGCCTTACTATAAAAGTTTTAAAGTTATTCTGTGTGTGAATAAAAGATATATGTAAATTTAACAGGTATATGTTCGAATTGAATTGGTAAAAGTTCAAATATTGGATCAGGGGGCCGGGCGGTGGCGCAAGAGGTAAGGTGCCTGCCTTGCCTGCGCTAGCCTTGGACGGACCGCGGTTCGATCCCCCGGTGTCCCATATGGTCCCCCAAGCCAGGAGTGACTTCTGAGCGCATAGCCAGGAGTAACCCCTGAGCGTTACCGGGTGTGGCCCAAAAATCAAAAAAAAAAAAATATATATATATATTGGATCAGAGTAATAATACAGTGGGCAGAGCTCTTGCTTTGCATGAAGCCAACCTGGAGTCAATCCCAACTTCTCCAACTGTCCTTAAATTCATCACATGTAATTCCTGAGTGCAGAGTCAGGAGTTATCCTTGAGATCATTGAATGTGACCCGAAAACCCAATAACAAAAACAATAAATGAATAAAAATTTCAAATAGTCTCTACTTATAATTATGATCTAACATGTACTATAGCAAATTCTAATGCTCCAAAAATATGTTAAATTACCATATATCTTTCACGTACCACAATGTTGTGATCTCAAGAATTTTCTTCATATAATTAACACACTTTTTAATTAACTTTTCTGTTTGTTATATTTTTAGGGTTTGGGCCACACCTGGCAATACTCGGCAGTTACTCCTGTCTCTGAATTCAAGTTTGCCAGGGATTGAATCATGCTACATGTGGCATATGCCCTCCCCACTGGACTATCTTTCTCACCCCATTAATTAATTATTGTATCCAGTTCAGGACATATTTACCCCTATTCATTTGAAAGGATATTAGCAATAATGTCATATTTTATGTTTACCAGAACAACATAAAAAAGGGTCACACAGTAAGCATGTGTTGCACCACTTAAGCTATATCCCCAGACTATTCACTTTTCTTCTAATGTAATATTTTAGTCACTGAAAGATTTCTGAAGTAGCCTATAGCCAGAAAATTTCATATGCAAGAAAGGACTAATTTAGTAGTGTGACTAACTCTACAGAACACAGAAAATACAGATCTACAGATCCAAGAAAATAATAAAAGTAAATAATCATATACAACATAAGTCTTGAGGTGCTTTTTCACATTACTAAAGCTTAATTATAATAGTATAATTGACCATATACTGTTGCATGTGCATATATATATTCATATACTTATATGAATTGACATAGTTGTAAGAGGAAATTATTAAACATACAAATGGCAAATTTATGTTAGTAGTTACTTCAGATTATATGATTGTATAAAATTTTATGTAGTTAAGTCTATGTGCCTTCACATATTATTTAGTTTTCAATATGATGCTTATTTTTTCCTGAAAACCAGCATTTTATTGTCTTTAGCTTCCTTAAAATTGTAAAGTTACATCACAATGACTTTAATTAATGCCAATGTCTAACTATCTATACACTACCCGAATATTCTATAATTGTCTCATTTTTAATGTAACACTAATATTTTATTTGCAGTGGTTAATGCTCAGTTTTTTTTTAAAGAATACTGATATTTTTTTTAAATTTATGCTATCCTATATTATTAGGGTTTGTAGCATTCCTTAGAATGAAAATAGAAAATGTGTTTTTTATTTTGTGTTTATGTATACTTTCTTTGGGTATTTATTTTTATTTTGATGTTTGTTTTTAAATTATGGCTCATGTCTATTTTATTCAATGTTGTGAAAGAAAAATATTATACTTATCTATAACTATAATATATTTTTCTTTTGCAATAGAAAATTTAACTGATGCAAAAGGCATCAGTTAAAAGTATTTGTTTTTCCCTCTTTGCTTACACTATTTAGTGGACTCAGACATTGACATAGATTTCAATTTTGAGGTGAGAGATTGTAGAAGAAGAAGCATTTAAAACTGGGCAATACAGAGTACCTTGAGATCTCCATCATCATCTTGAGAGGAATAATCATAGCCATTTTCAAACTGAGTAAATTATATTTCTGTTCTGTAGGACTAAAGTTCTCATAGTTATAACACCAAAATTAACTACAAACCAATAAATGTATCAATGTGGATTTATGAAACAAATATAAATCATGTTTTTAAATCTTATTTTTAGTATGGATAGCACTGCTGAAAAAATAAAAGATAAAGTATGATTATTTTATTTGATTTATTCAAGAGGGTCATATCCAGTGGTGTTCATTGCTAATTTGCACTGAGGAGACTGACATAGGGCCTAAGTGATAGGATAACTGGAAAGGCACTTGCCTTGTAAGAGATCAACATAGGTTCAATCCCCAGCAGCCCAATTGTCGCCTGAGTGCTAAAAGAAGTTATTCTCAAGCAGAGAAGTCCCTGAGACAGAGCATCACTGATGTGCTCCCACAAACAACAAGAAAAAAATACTTTATTAGCAAAGAATGAAAATGCTATATAGATCTCTCTCCAAAATCTAGAAATATAATTAATACATAACTCAATGATACCACTTAATATTTATTCCCCAGAGATAAAAATCATTAATTCAGAAAAAAATATATGTTCACTTTTGTTAATAAAAAATTTAGTAGAATAGCCAACTCTTATAAGTGTTATTCTTAAATACACTTATATCTTAATAAGGATGTTAATAATTACTTTGCCACAATTATTTCTGAATTTTAGTTGATTATACCAACCAAATCTATTTAGGATGTACATATACCACATTTTAACAGGAGTCTGCATTTGATTCAGATGATGTACCACAAGTTTTTAAATAACAAAATATAAACTTGTGACACAAATATTTGGGAATGTTCTGTGAACTTTTGATTTCTAGAGCTGTACTACCTGAAAGTTATTATTGTTAGTGATAACTACAAAAATGTGTGTATGTAATTTCTTTTTGAGAACTTTTCAGTAGTAAAGAAAAAGGGGAAGGACAAAAGGATCAATAAGGTTTATACCCAGAGGAAAAGAAAAATAGTAAGAAAGGATATTCTGAACATATATAGAAAGTGTTAATAATAGCTATAATTTCCACTCATGCTGTGTAACTTGTAGCTCTCTTTCTGTCATATATGGGACATTACCTCTGGTCCAGTTCTTTACCCAAAGAAGCCTGCTTCCAGGTTCAAACTATATATCAAATGAGTTATTCAGAATTTCCTCCAAGACAACTCCTATTCCTATTCTCTTCCAGCAAAAGACATAGCATGAGTTTGTCAATCTAAATTGTCACTGCATAAAATACCATAATAAATGGAACATCAATAAAACAAAAGTCATAAAAACAGCCCACCATTGTCTAAAAATAAAACCTAGACTATAAGAGATATTAACTAAATTCATCATCAGATTCATAAGTAAAAATCCTAGTATTTATATCTCCAAGTTGTGGCAGGTATTTTGAATTATTCCATGTGCAAATCTACATTTTATAAATAACTGCTAACAGAACATTGATTAGAACTAAATTTTGTGTACATTTTAATCATTATAGTACTTTATTTTTCTGCCAAGAACTTAAAGAAACTTCCAAAATGAGTTGCTTTCAAATTGCTTCTAAAATGAGTTGGTCTGCTTCAGCCAGATCTTAGTAATCTCGAGTTATACATGGTAGAAAATTCTTATGAACTGCTACAAATGTCTATTGGCTCCCTAACAATAGTTTATCACTTTATTAAACAGGGGTGGAGTGACAGTACAGCAAGTAGGTATTAGGGTATGGTCTTGGCTTTATCCCAAAAAGAAGAGAGAGCACTTAGTAAAGTAAGTCACACAATGAGGTTTATTGAGCCAGCATTCTGGGGTCCAAGATCAAGTCTTGCCCCAATATATGTTAGGCATTTAAGCTTTTTATATATTTCTTTTTTTTTTTTTTTTTTTTGTGTGTCTTGGGGTATTTTTTCTGGGGTCTCTTTTGGTTGGTACTCTTCGAGCATGCAGGATTTGATCACATATACTCTTTAGCTCTGGAAGTTTCTCTTTAATGATGTTCTTGACCATTGATTCTTCCTGGAAATTTTCTTCCTAGGTCTCTGGGACTCCAATGATTCTTAAATTGTTTCTGTTGAGCTTATCATAGACTTTTCTTTTCTTTTTTTTTTTTTTTTTTTTTTTGTGGTTTTTGGGTCACACCCGGCAGTGCCCAGGGGTTATTTCTGGCTCCAGGCTCAGAAATTGCTCCTGGCAGGCACAGGGGACCATATGGGGTGCCGGGATTTGAACTGATGACCTCCTGCATGAAAGGCAAACGCCTTACCTCCATGCTATCTCTCCGGCCCTAGACTTTTATTTTCTTTTTTTTTTTTTTTAAAGTGTGAAATTACTGCACCTATTTTTTAGAAACTGCTAATCTAGTTGGAGATACAAGCTAGGAAAAAAGTAAAATATTTATCCAAATAACTTGGTGAAGTTTACGAATGTACTTTTTAGGTACAAAATTTCTTTTTTTTTTTTCCAGTTAATCCTAAATTGTAGTGCATCTTTTATACTTTTTCTTTTTTTTTTTAACACCACCCATCACCAGTGCAATATTCCCATCACCAATGTCCCAAGTCTCCCTCCTCCCCACCCGACCCCCGCCTGTACTCTAAACAGGTTCTCAATTTCCCTCATACATTCTCATTATTAGGACAGTTCAAAATGTAGTTATTTATCCAACTAAACTCATCACTCTTTGTGATGAGCTTCCTGAGGTGAGCTGGAACTTCAGCTCTTTTCTCTTTTGTGTCTGAAAGTTATTATTGCAAGAATGTCTTTCATTTTTCTTAAAACCCATAAATGTGTGAGACCATTCTGCGTTTTTCTCTCTCTCTCTGACTTATTTCACTCAGCATAATAGATTCCGTGTACATCCATGTATAGGAAAATTTCATGACTTCATCTCTCCTGACAGCTGCATAATATTCCATTGTGTATATGTACCACAGTATCTTTAGCCATTCGTCTGTTGAAGGGCATCTTGGTTGTTTCCAGAGTCTTGCTATGGTAAATAGAGCTGCAATGAATATAGGTTTAATGAAGGGGTTTTTGTATTGTATTTTTGTGTTCCTAGGGTATATTCCTAGGAGTGGTATAGCTGGATCGTATGGGAGCTCGATATCCAGTTTTTGGAGGAATCTCCATATCGCTTTCCATAAAGGTTGAACTAGACGGCATTCCCACCAGCAGTGGATAAGAGTTCCTTTCTCCCCACATCCCCGCCAACACTGTTTATTCTCATTCTTTGTGATGTGTGCCATTCTCTGGGGTGTGAGGTGGTATCTCATCGTTGTTTTGATTTGCATCTCCCTGATGATTAGTGATGTGGAGCACTTTTTCATGTGTCTTTTGGCCATCTGTATTTCTTCTTTGTCAAAGTGTCTGTTCATTTCTTCTCCCCATTTTTTGATGGGATTAGATGTTTTTTTCTTGTAAAGTTCTGTCAGTGCCTTATATATTTTGGAGATTAGCCCCTTATCTGATGGGTATTGGGTGAATAGTTTCTCCCACTCAGTGGGTGGCTCTTGTATCTTGGGCACTATTTCCTTTGAGGTGCAGAAGCTTCTCAGCTTAATATATTCCCATCTGTTAATTTCTGCTTTCACTTGCTTGGAGAGTGCAGTTTCTTCCTTGAAGATGCCTTTAGCCTCAATGTCCTGGAGTGTTTTACCTACGTATTGTTCTATATATCTTATGGTTTGGGGGCTGATATCGAGGTCTTTAATCCATTTGGATTTTACCTTCGTACATGATGTTAGCTGGGGGTCTAAGTTCAATTTTTTGCAAGTGGCTACCCAGTTTTGCCAACACCACTTGTTGAAGAGGCTTTCTTTGTTCCATTTAGGATTTTTTGCTCCTTTATCAAAAATTAGATGATTGTATGTCTGGGGAACATTCTCTGAGTATTCAAGCTTATTCCACTGATCTGAGGGCCTGTCTTTATTCCAATACCATGCTGTTTTGATAACTATTGCTTTGTAGTAAAGTTTAAAGTTGGGGAAAGTAATTCCTCCCATATTCTTTTTCCCAATGATTGCTTTAGCTATTCGAGGGTGTTTATTGTTCCAAATAAATTTCAAAAGTGCCTGGTACACTTCTTTGAAGAATGTCATGGGTATCTTTAGGGGGATCGCATTAAATCTGTACAGTGCTTTGGGGAGTATTGCCATTTTAATGATGTTAATCCTGCCAATCCATGAGCAGGGTATATGCTTCCATTTCCGCGTGTCCTCTCTTATTTCTTGGAGCAGAGTTTTATAGTTTTCCTTGTATAGGTCCTTCACATTTTTAGTCAAGTTGATTCCAAGATATTTGAGTTTGTGTGACACTATAGTGAATGGAGTTGTTTTCTTAATGTCCATTTCTTCCTTATTAGTATTGGTGTATAGGAAGGCCATTGATTTTTGTGTGTTAATTTTGTAGCCTGCCACCTTGCTATATGAGTCTATTGTTTCTAGAAGCTTTTTGATAGAGTCTTTGGGGTTTTCTAAGTAGAGTATCATGTCATCTGCAAACAGTGAGAGCTTGACTTCTTCCTTTCCTATCTGGATTCCCTTGATATCCTTTTCTTGCCTAATCGCTATAGCGAGTACTTCCAGTGCTATGTTGAATAGGAGTGGTGAGAGAGGACAGCCTTGTCTTGTGCCAGAATTTAGAGGAAAGGCTTTCAGTTTTTCTCCATTGAGGACAATATTTGCCTCTGGCTTGTGGTAGATGGCCTTAACTATATTGAGAAAGGTTCCCTCCATTCCCATCTTGCTGAGAGTTTTGATCAAGAATGGGTGTTGGACCTTGTCAAATGCTTTCTCTGCGTCGATTGATATGATCATGTGATTTTTATTTTTCTTGCTGTTGATGTTGTGTATTATGTTGATAGATTTACGGATGTTAAACCAGCCTTGCATTCCTGGAATGAAACCTACTTGATCGTAGTGGATGATCTTCTTAATGAGGCATTAAATCCTATTTGCCAGGATTTTGTTGAAGATCTTTGCATCTGCATTCATCAGCGATATTGGTCTGTAATTTTCTTTTTTCGTAGCATCTCTGTCTGGTTTAGGTATCAAGGTAATGTTGGCTTCATAAAAGCTATTTGGAAGTTTTCCTGTTTTTTCAATTTCATGAAAGAGTCTTGCCAGGATTGGTAGTAGTTCCTCTTGAAAGGTTTGAAAGAATTCATTAGTAAATCCATCTGGGCCTGGGCTTTTGTTTTTGGGCAGACATTTGATTACTTTCTTAATTTCCTCAATAGTAATGGGTGTGTTTAGATATGCTACATCCTCTTCATTCAATCGTGGAAGATTATAAGATTCCAAAAATTTATCCATTTCTGCCAGGTTTTCATTTTTAGTGGCATAGAGTTTCTCAAAGTAGTTTCTGATTACCCTTTGAATCTCTACCATATCAGTAGTGATCTCTCCTTTTTCATTCCTAATACGAGTTATCAAGTTTCTCTCTCTTTCTTTCTTTGTTAGTTTTGCCAGTGGTCTATCAATCTTGTTTATTTTTTCAAAGAACCAACTTCTGCTTTCGTTGATCTTTTGGATGGTTTTTCTGGTTTCCACTTCATTGATTTCTGCTCTCAGCTTTGTTATTTCCTTCTGCCTCCCTATTTTTGGATCCTTTTGTTGAGCACTTTCTAATTCTATGAGCTGCGTCATTAAGCTATTCAGGTATGCCCCTTCTTCTTTCCTGATGTGTGCTTGCAAAACTATTAATTTTCCTCTCAGTACTGCTTTTGCTGTGTCCCATAGGTTCTGATAAATTGTTTCTCCATTGTCATTTGTTTTCAGGAAGGTTTTGATTTCCTCTTTGATTTCATCTCGGACCCACTGATTATTCAGTATGAGGCTATTTAACTTCCAGGTGTTAAAATTTTTCTTCTGTGTCCCTTTGTAGTTTATATATAATTTCAGGGCTTTGTGGTCAGCAAAGGCAGCCTGCAAAATTTCTATCCTCTTGATATTATGGAGATATGTTTTGTGTGCTAACATGTAGTCTATCCTAGAGAATGTCCCATGTACATTAGAGAAAAATGTGTATCCAGGCCTCTGGGGGTGGAGTGTCCTGTATATATCTACTAGGCCTCTTACTTCCATTTCTCTCCTCAGGTCTAGTATATTCTTGTTGGGTTTCAGTCTGGTTGACCTGTCTAGTGTTGACAATGCCGTGTTGAGGTCTCCCACAATTATTGTGTTGTTATTGATATTATTTTTCAGATTTGTCAACAGTTGTATTAAATATTTTGCTGGCCCCTCATTCGGTGCATATATGTTTAGGAGGGTGATTTCTTCATGCTGTACATATCCCTTGATTAATACAAAATGTCCATCTTTGTCCCTTACTACTTTCCTAAGTATAAAGTCTGCATCATCTGATATTAATATGGCCACTCCTGCTTTTTTTTGGGTGTTGTTTGCTTGGATGATTTTCCTCCAGCCTTTTATTTTGAGTCTATGTTTGTTCTGACTATTCAGGTGCGTTTCTTGTAGGCAGCAGAAGGTTGGATTGAGTTTTTTGATCCATTTAGCCACTCTGTGTCTCTTAACTGGTGCATTTAGTCCATTGACATTGAGAGAAAGAATTGTCCTGGGAGTTAGTGCCATCTTTATATTAAAGTTTGGTGTGTCTGTTGGTAAGCTATGTCTTAAAGTATGCTGTTCAGTTTTTCTTTTAAGAATGGTTTTGAGTCTGTGAAGTTTTTGAGCTGTTGTTTGTCTGTGAAACTATGTATTGTTCCTTCAAACCTAAAAGTGAGTTTTGCTGGGTGCAGTATTCTAGGCGAAGCATTTATTTCATTGAGTTTTGTCACTATGTCCCACCACTGCCTTCTGGCCTTGAGTGTTTCTGGTGACAGGTCTGCAGTAAATCTCAAAGATGTTCCCTTAAATGTAATTTCTCTTTTCAATCTTGCTGCTTTCAGAATTCTGTCTCTATCTATGGGATTCATCATTGTGACTAGGATGTGTCTTGGGGTGTTTTTTCTGGGGTCTCTTTTAGTTGGCACTCTTCGGGCATGCAGGATTTGATCACATGTATTCATTATCTCTGGTAGTTTCTCTTTAATGATGTTCTTGACTGTTGATTCTTCCCGGAGATTTTCTTCCTGAGTCTCTGGGACTCCAATGATTCTTAAGTTGTTTCTGTTGAGCTTATCATAGACTTCTATTTTCATCTGTTCCCATTCTTTGAGTAATTTTTCCATTGTTTGATCATTTGCTTTGAGGCTTTTTTCCAATTTCTTCTGCTGTATGTAATTGTTATGTATCTCATCTTCCAGTGTACTGATTCTATCCTCAGCTGCTGTTAACCTGTGGGAAATCTCAAACATGTTTTTCTTCAATTCATCTACTGAGTTTCTCAGACCTGTTATTTGATCTGAAATTTCCGTTTGGAGTTTTCTCATTTCTATCTTCATATTCTCTTGATTCTTTTTAGTTTTCTCTTCTATACTTTGTTTGAGTTCTTTGAACATCTTCCATATTGCAACTCTAAACTCCTTATCTGAGAGACTGACTAGGTGGTTGATCATGTTCAAGTCATCAGAGTTGCCATCTTCATTCTCTATGTCTGGCACTGGCCCATGTTGTTTCCCCATTGTCACACTAGTACTGCGTGTTTTTCTACGTGTTGTGATTGTATTCATTGGCTAAATGCTGTGCACCGTTGCAAAGGGGAGCGGAGCAACCGTGCTTCTCTGGCTTCTCCCTTTCTGGGCGTGTCGACTCACCTCCACGGAAGGCTCACAGGAAGGCAGGCTGGCAGATGGGCCGCACCCAGGATGAAATCAGGCCAAAAATGCAGGACAGCAGAGTAGAGAGGCAGAAGGGTGCTGGCATCTGAGATCCAGCGAAGTTCAGTGGCTCCTCCCTTTCTGGGCGTGTCGACTCACCTCCACGGAAGGCTCATGGGAAGGCAGACTCCCCGGAAAGCTCACAGGAAAGCAGGCTGGCTGATGGGCCGCACCAAGGGTGAAATCAGGCCGAAAATGCAGGACAGCAGAGTAGAGAGGCAGAAGGGTGCTGGCATCTGAGATCCAGCAGAGTTCGGTGGCTCCTCCCTTTCTGGGCGTGTCAGCTCACCTCCAAGGAAGGCTCACGGGAAGGCAGACTCCCCAGAAAGTTCACAGGAAGGCAGGCTGGCTGATGAGCCGCACCAAGGGTGAAATCAGGCCGAAAATGCAGGACAGCAGAGTAGAGAGGCAGAAGGGTGCTGGCATCTGAGATCCAGCGAAGTTCAGTGGCTCTATATATTTCAACCTATTACTAAGTTACCCAGGAATTTGCTGCAGCTACACAATTAATCTCTCTGTTCCATTCTGCCCCCATTTTGTTGGTGTGGTAAGGTAAATTACAGAACCAGCCTCAGGATAAGCACCTTGGTGTGATAAATACATGGACTGGTGCCAAGAGACAGACATAGTTCCCCAGTTCCCCAGTCTCCCTGTTCTGTGGGCTAATTTTCTGTGCTTTTAGTTAGAGGTTACCTTGAATCTTCTGCCTATCATGACTGTGCGTACTTAGTCTCTGGGTAGTTAATCTTTAAAATTATTTGTCATTAATACAAGATTGGGCTAGGAGTGGTTGTAATTCCTGGCCTTTACCTTAAGGGGACTGGTTGGTCTCTGGGCATAGTCGTCTTCTTCTTCTTCTTCTTCTTCTTCTTCTTCTTCTTCTTCTTCTTCTTCTTCTTCTTCTTCTTCTTCTTCTTCTTCTTCTTCTTCTTCTTTTTTGTGTGTTATTGGGCCACACTCGTTTGATACTTAGGGGTTACTCCTGGCTAAGCGCTCAGAAATTGCCCCTGGCTTGGGGGGACCATGTGGGACGCGGGGACGGAAACTTGGTACTTCCTTGGCTAGCGCTTGCAAGGCAGACACCTTACCTGTAGCGCCACCTCGCCGGTCCCGGGCATAGTTTTCTTAGAACTGTAGCCTGCATTTAGGCTCACAGCAAGACCAGGTTTACAGAAGTTAACTTCTTTAAGCAAGCAAAATACAGAAAGCCAACGCAATGTTACGGTATTTCTAATGTGATTTCTTTTTTTTTTTTTTTTTTTTGGGTCACACCCTGTGACGCTCAGGGGTTACTCCTGGCTATGCGCTCAGAAGTTGCTCCTGGCTTCTTGGGGGACCATATGGGACGCCGGGGGATCGAACCGCGGTCCGTCCTAGGCTAGTGCAGGCAAGGCAGGCACCTTACCTCCAGCGCCACCGCCCGGCCCCTCTAATGTGATTTCTAAGCAAAGACACACCATTCTAGCATCAATATAGTTAATTCTAAATCTAGGATTCTAACATAGCACCCAACATCCCCCTAGCACCCAACAATAGGGTGCTTGTCTTGTACGTGATTGAGCCAGATTCAGTCTCTGGCAACCCATATGGTCCTACAAGTACCACAAGTACTTCCTGAGTCAGAGCCAAGAGTAACCAACCACTGAGCAAAACTGGGAACCCCTCCCAAAGGTTTAAATTAAAAAATAAAGAGATCATCATTCAAATACATTCTCAACACTTTTCTGTGTGTTTTTATTGACAGATATTTACATTATACAAAAAATTTCATAATATATTAATAACTTTCAGGGGAAAAAATAAATTATTAGTGTATTTAATAAGCACTATTGTCTGCTAGGTGCCCTTAATTCATAGTTTCCTTCCAAGTAGAATTCCAGAAGGTGTAATTCATAATGTGAACTTATTGATTTGACTGAGATGGGTTAAATCTGAGCTTAAAAAAAAGCATAGTTTTTTGTTTTTGTTTGGGGTTACAAACCATGGCACTGAGGGGTTACTCCTGGCTTTATGCTCAGAAATGGCTCCTGGCAGGCTCAGGAAATATTTTGGGATGCTGAAGATCAAACCCAGTTTAGCCTTGTGCAAGGCAAAAGCTCTACCCTCTGTGTTATCGCCTTTTTTTTTTTTTATTTCGTTTAAATAGTAGTTTGGAGTTTGGAATAAGAATGCACAGGGAGTGCAGTGAGACAAAGGAGAGGAAAAAGCATTAGGCATCAAATAATTACATTTGGTAATCCATGACAGAACAAAAGAAGGAAAGAGGAGCAAGGGAGAGGTAGAGAGAAGGGGGTATGAAAAGCAGTTTAAACTAAGGCTGCGTAACAGAAAATTACTTATAAAAATGATAAAAAAAAAAGGTTTAGAAAAATATAGGAACATCTTCTAATAGCATTTTCTAATAGCCAAAATAAATTGCTAGATCAAAAGAACTGCTTCTGTAGTTCTAAAATATCTGTCTGCTGCAGCCAAAGAGATTGGGGTGGGAAAGAGTGTCCTGGGGTCTGGTAATGAGCTTTTGGTTGAAAGAATAAAACTAAAGAGAAATTGTCTAGTCACTAGACCTGCATCTGCCCTAAAGCAGGAAATTCAGATCCTATTAAGATGCAAATCCTGAGTTTTTTGGATTTGGAGAAAAGAAAACACCAACCAGATGCAAAACTCAAATACCACCCAAAGAACTGTGGAGAAACTTCAAGAAAAAACAAGGGTAATAAAAAGAATATGAAAAACGCATCGAGTCTAAGGTGATTTCTACTGATAAAATCCTAGCACTATTCCTAGAATAGCCTAGGCATTGTAGAAAACCTGCAATCAGGGTCAAGCAGTTGTGCTAGCGGTAGGGCCTTTTGCCTTCCATTCACTAACCTAGGGAAGACCACCAATAGATCTCCTGGCGTCCCATGTGGTTCCCCCAAGTCAGTAGTGATTTCTGAGCTCATAGCAAGTTCACACCCCTGAACCTCACAGGGTGTGGCCCTAAAACAAAACAAAACAAAACTTGCTACCAGGCCCACTGGGAAAAGTTCTACTCTAAAGCCTCCTTTGTTAAGAAAAGTGGCATTATGGTAGTCATCCGTGTCACAATCCAAAAAACTGTACTCTCAACTCTCTCTTTCCCTTTCTTTTATTTAGCTATTTATCCCCTAACATCATCATCATCTGGTGAGGGGATTTGGTGAGGGAGTTTTATAATTCTGGAAAACCTGGTCACAATTACAACTGACTTTTCCTGCAAAAAGGGACGAAATCTCATGCTTGACTAAGGAGGGCAGAGAGGGGTAACACTCTCTTTTCTTGAGGCTATATCCTTTTTCCCCCAAACTTCACTCAAGTCACTTAATTGACAAGGTAGGTAGCCAGGAGTCAGGGGCCTGCAATGCAAGAGTCACCTAGCTAGGAAACTTACTTCTTTTTGCTGGATGCCACTTTTGACACTAGAATATGATTTTAATTATTTTTTCTTTCTGTGTGTAGCACAGGCATAGTTTTATGCCTAAGCACACATTAAATTCTGTTACCATCACTAGTTCTATAGGTGTCCTTGAACTGCTCTGGTATTTGAAAGGTGATGAGCACCATTTACGAAGATATAAAGTCTAACCATAATTTCTATAGATAAGAAGACTGACTTAATATAAACAACTAGCATTATCTTTCTGGCTTTCTGATTTCCTAGGATATCCATAAAAGTCACCATTTCAGAAAGCAAAGAAACATAATCCCATTCCTAAAATCTGCAACTCCTAATATACTAGAAATGGAACACCCCCCCCCAAGAAGTTAAGCCAAAGCAAATGATGCTGGATTGGTTAGTATCACTGTTCTCTACATAAGTAATGAATCAGTTAAATTCTTCACTGTCTCAAGAAATCACCATCTGCTCTTTAGTCGTTAATTGATGTAAGAGATGTTTCAAGAAATCTCCAATGAGAAACAATTCTGGTGTTCACAAAAACTGGTTGGCAGATTAGTGGGTCATTCGAGCAGATGGTACCAGGGCAATTTGGCATCCTAGACAGATGCTGTACTACCTGGACAAGGTGGCCATTTCCTCCTTCACAAGAAGCACAGATCTGCCAGCACCACTCAAGTGCCCAAAGTCTCCTCATCAAATATAGAGTTTTTTCTGGAGATAGAATTTGGGAACTGGGAAATAAAGGCAACAGAAGGCACAATATATAATTCAACTTCAGCTGTACACAGAGGGCACAGACAAGGGTGTGAAAAAGTTTTTGTGTGTGAAACAAAACTAAACTTCCTCAACTAGCCAAGAATTCCAGATGGTAAGAATTCAACTCTTTTTAGGCATTTGGATACAATCCCAAAGTCAAGGACTTGATTACCATGTTTAGGAACATTTCATTTTCATAGGAAATCTTAGTTGCTATGAGAAAGAACTGTATATCCTTAATTTCCTCTCATTTCTCAACTCTCTGGAATAATGTGATGAATATTTCAAGAATTCTAAAATTCAGAATTTTAAAATGAACGCTGGGTTTCAGCTTCATTAGTTCTTGGAGTAGTTTTAATCCGTAGGCAAAATTGTGAGGTAGAAAAGCTGTGTTTAATGTTGTTTGTGATTTTTGGTGTGTGTGTGTGTTTACTAATTTATATATGACCTTAACATGTAGGCATGATTGTTTTGAAGTAGCAGACTGTGAACACTTCAACTCTGCCACCTTCTGCCCTGAACAGAAAAGTCTACTATATGAAATCACTGTTTTGGGTTCTGTGAGTGGGATACACCTAATATTGTAATTCTTTTCTGGCAACAGCAGGGGACTGGAAGATAGGAAAGCAAGAAGGTCTTAGAAGGTTGACCTGAAGAATTGAGAAGTTACCCTTCAAAATAAATTATATATATGCATCTTCTGTGAGAAGAGGATGGTACAGATACATCAAAAGTTTAAAACATGTCGTGTCAGAACTTTAAAATATCTCCTTCCCTGATTTGTTTTCTTCAGAATATAAAACATCATTAACATATCACAATTTTTATTACAAGTTATGCAACCTGTTGCCCTGATTTGAAAGAAGATCTATAAATAAATTGATTCTTTGCTTTACAAATTTCACCACCAAAATTGGAGATAAGCATTTTCTCTCTTCTTTTTTTCTCTCAGCCTCTCATCTCTCTCTCTCTTTCTTTTCTCTCATTCACTCTCTCTCTCTCATTCTTGGGTCACATCCAGCAGATCATAGGTCTGGAATTACTCAAGCCTCCATGCTTGGAGTATTAGGGTCATTCTCAGTGGTAAGGAGGCAGCCATACTGCATAGGGAAATGACCTAGAACCTTTTGCATGCAAATTTCTTTGATAGTTCTCATTTCTTCTTTTAACCCTGATCCTGTAATGGACACTCTATCCACATCTCCCAATTACCTATCAAAAGTCATATTTTCAAAAACAATGGCATTGGGGTTAGCATGTGAATTTATGAAAGACACAAATTCAGTCCATAACACCTGGCATCCTGATATTTTTGGAAGTCCCATTTATAATTTATATGAATTTGGGACATTTGGAGTCAGACTGAGAAACATCACATGTTTGTAGGCTATAGGTCTGTAGGCTGGAATGGTAGTGTCTATAGGAAATAGAAGATGAAAGATTATCTTACCATTCAGTGAATGCCAGTGGTGACTGCCTTTGTGTCAGGTTTCACGAATGAAATTAAGGAGAGGAATGATATCAACACTGAGGAGTAAGGATAAAAGATTGGGACCATCATCTTTGTCTTAAATTAGCCAAATATATGACACATTTGACTTACCATGGTTGAGAAGCAAAAAAAAAAATAGTATTTGCATAAAAGTCAGTTGTTTGTGAGCAGAACCTGGGAATCTGGAAAGTTCTACTACCGGGAAAATAAGGATTGGGGATAGAAAATTTAAAAAGAGCTTGTTATTCGAATTGAGGTAAATTTAAATGTCAAATTTCATTCATTATGTCAAGTTTCATTCAATAACATTAGAGTTGTTATAGAGACGTTTCTGCAATCTCAGGCTCAGATTTTCCAAATACTCTGTGAAAGGAAGTGGTTAAAATTAACAGTAGGCTTTCCCCATCATTAATTATTCTTGTTGGAGATTAAGGTCATTTTATTATAATAAATGATCATTTTATTATAATATTTTATACATGTTTGAAATAACTGATGCCTTACTTGTCATTGCAGAATGGAAAAAAAAAATCTAGTCTGTCCAAGAAAAGGATCCATGAACACTTGAACAGCTAAAACCAACTTATTTTTCGTCACTCTTGTCAGGGGTTTCCTTCAAAATCTATCCATGCCTTTGACAAATCTACTTTGCCTTCCTGCTTGGTCATTTTGTCCCAAGAAGAATAATTTTTATTTTTGACTTATGATTTACATCCAATAGCATATATATGGAAAAACCTAAATTTGGGGACCCCAACTCACTTATAAATGTAGGATTTTAAATATCTATAAATATGTAAATTATAAAAACTCATTGGAAGTTTAGAAAACTAAGGTGTGGGGCAAAATTAAATTAATTGTCATGACTCAAAACAGTTACATAGATAGAAACTTGTTTCTTGGAAGTAAAAAAAATTGGCTTATATTTTATTCTTCTGTTTCTATTTGCTAGCTATGGTCATAAAGCCTTTAGAAAATAACAAAAGAGAGTCACATAAAAATTCTGTGAGGGAGAAGATATATAATCATCCTTCACTACAGTAGTGGGGATTTCAGGCAATCAAATCAGAAACTGAAAATTTTGAGTAATGAAGTCTGTTATCTGCCCTTACTAAAGAGTAGTTGATTTAAATTAAAAAAAATTGAAAATAATATATTTATTAAAAATAATAAAATTAGCTGTCACACATAAAGGATTCCAAACAAATGTAATAACAATGAAGATGCCTCACATGCTATGGTTCATTGTTCATCAATATAGCACGCTTCACAATTTGCAAGACAAATTTAAAATTTATTTTGTTTTTATTTCTTGTAAAATATTATCCAAGGTTTGTAGAAGAATAATAGACTTGTAGTGAGAATCAGAATTTTCATTCTGACAAACCCAGGACAGCAGTGCCAAGTTAGGTGGCCATACAGTTTCTATGTTACACTTGATTTCAATGGTCTAATCCCACATCATAGGAATTAGACATTTTTGTTTTTGTTTGCTAGGCTTCAGACTCTTTAAATTTTGTTTCATTTTCCGGGTCACACTCTTCAGGACTCAGGGATTTATCTGCTCTGTGCTCAGATTTCCATCACTCTTGATAGGGCTTGGTTGACCGTATAGAGTCCTGGGGACCCAATTGAAGTTGGATGTGTACCAGAAAACTGCTCTGACCACAGTATTATCAATCTTGGGCATGACTAGGAGACCAGATGAGGTTCTGGGATCAAACAGGGATCAACCATACATAAAACAAGTTGTTTACCTCCTGTACTACCTAATTAATTTTTCATTATTTTATGTATTTTTAAATCCTAATATTACCAAAACAGTTTTATAGTATAAATTTTTTCAACATAACTAATATTTTTATTTCAAAATTTACTTAAGAGATAAAAGTTAGGTCTTTAATGGAAAGATACTGAAATTAAGTCAAAGGTCTTAAGGTAAATAATTTAAAATCAACTGCAAAATATTTGATAAAAGCTATATGTGAAATTAGATAAAGAGGACATTGTTCAGAGATACAACTATAGGACCACTTTTCATACTAAACTGATTTTGGTGAGACTTCAAAAAATTAAAAGGAATATCAAGGAAATTTGTTAACTGTCCTCATTGCTTTTTGCTTTTTTCTATCCATATTTTATATCATATGGTTATTTCTAAAACTTGGAACACTATTAGAATTCAATTTTATATTTAACATCTACACACATTTTTTATATTTCTATATAATATACTAAATTAAGCATATGTAATATCAATTCTGTTATTAAATTTGTGGAGTTAGAACACTGGGAATAGGGGGTTGGAGTGATAGCACAGCAGTAGGGAGTTTGTCTTGCATACAGGTGACTCAGGACAGACCTAGGTTCAATCCCTAGCATCCCATATGGTCCTCCGAGCCTGCCAGGAGCAATTTCTGAGAACAGAGCCAGGAGTAACCCCTGAGCACTGCCATTTACTGCCCCCAAAAATAAGAACACTAGGAGCAAACACATTATAGCCACATATGGATGTATTAAGCTGATGTGAAAAGACATAATGGACAAGGGAATACATGGAACATTTTCCTAAGAAAGAGCAAGACAATTTTTGTGTGGTTTCTGCATGTATAGGAAAACCTTATGTGTTAAGAAATTAATATCCAGGGCCGGAGTAGTGGTGCAAGTAGTAAGGCGTCTGCCTTGCCCATGCTAGCCTAGGATGGACAATGGTTCAATCCTCCAGAGTCCCATATGGTTCCCCAAGTCAGGAGTGATTTCTGAGCACATAGCCAGGAGTAAACCCTGAGAGTCACCGGGTATAGTCCAAAAACACAAACAAAAATAAATTAAGACCCAGCTCTGCAATATATATATTTTATGAAACAATTTTAAAGTATAAGATGTGACCTTGAAAGAAATATGATTTTATGTTGATATGCAGCGACCCTGTTTGCATTTATTAGACTTAGATTTACCAACAAAACTGTTTCATTACTTCTCAATACTGGATAATATTTACTTCAGGTAAGAAGATATTTACTCAGGGGCCAGTGAAGTGGCGCTAGAGGTAAGGTGTCTGCCTTGCAAGCGATAGCCAAGAAAGGACCACGGTTCAATCCCCTGGCATCCCATATGGTCCCTCCAAGCCAGGGGCAATTTCTGAGCACTTAGCCAGGAGTAACCCCTGAGCATCAAACGGGTGTGGCCCGAAAAAACAAACAAAAAAAGAAGATATTTACTCAGCTAACTACATTTTTCATGAATACATAAATCTGAATACACAAAACTTATGTTTATATATTTTATATCTTTAAGTATTTATTTCACTACTAAGTTGCATGTATAAATGTACCGATTATATATTAGAAACTAAAGTGATTCTAAGTTGACATAAAACAAGAATTTTAGCACAGTAGAGCTAAAAATAAACATAATAATTTGAAACAACTTTACTTGACACAAAATGTATTAGGTCAACTTTAGAAAAACTTTAATATAATAAAGATTTACTTAATAATTAATAAATAAACTTTAATACATTAAAGTTTATAATATATTTTATTATAATATATTACATATATATTACAAAATGGAGACAATATGTCACAATAAAATGTAATTCTGTAGGACATTTTCTCTAATAGATTATTAATTTATATCTAAAAATAAGTCATGACTACAAAATTAAATTAATTAGAAACATGTTGGTAGAAATGGCTGACTGTAGGGACTGCCAGGTGAAGTGCTGATTGCTTCACCTGCGGAGTCTTCGCTCTGCTGTGCTTCTTCTGAGAAAACGGAGAACCTAAAGAGAACCCTGTCCTGTGCTCCTCTGTCTTTCCTGAATCCTTCAAGCTCTCCTCAGAGCCCTGGAAAGTGAACCCCCCAAAAAACTGCATTCTGAAGCTACCCAGCAAGTGAGAGAGTAAGAAATGGCTGGCTGTGGGGACTGCCAGGTGAAGTGCTGATTGCTTCACCTGCGGAGTCTTCGCCCTGCTGTGCTTCTTCTGAGAAAACGGAGAACCTAAAGAGAACCCTGTCCTGTGCTCCTCTGTCTTTCCTGAATCCTTCAAGCTCTCCTCAGAGCCCTGGAAAGCGAACCCCCCAAAAAACTGCATTCTGAAGCTACCCAGTGAGCGAGTGAGTAATGGCTGACTGTGGGGACTGCCAGGTGAAGTGCTGATTGCTTCACCTGCGGAGTCTCCACCCTGCTGTGCTTCTTCTGAGGAAACGGAGGACCTAAAGAGAACCCTGTCCTATGCTTCTCTGTCTTTTCTGAATCCTTCAAGCTTTCCTCAGAGCCCTGGGAAGTGAACCCCCCAAAAACTGCATTCTGAAGCTACCCAGTGAGCAAGTGAGTGAATATGAAATGGCTGACTTTACAAGCTCAGAAAGGGGAAGCCGCTGAATTCTGCTGGAACTCAGATGCCAGCTCCCCTATCTGCCTGTCTTCTGTGCTGTGCACCATTTTTAGCCTAATTTTATCTTGTGTGTGGCTCATCTGCGGATGGCTTGCCTTCTCTGGAGGTGAGTTTACAATCCCAGAAAGGACAAGCCGCTGAACTCTGCTGGAACCCAGATGCCAGCACCCCTATCTGCCTGTCTTCTGTGCTGTGCTCCATTTTTGGCCTGATTTTATCCTGTGTGTGGCTCATCTGCGGACAGCTTGCCTTCCCTGGAGGTGAGTTTACAATCCCAGAAAGGAGAAGCCGCTGAATTCTGCTGGAATTCAGATGCCAGCACCCCTATCTGCCTGTCTTTTGTGCTGTTCTCCATCTTCGGCCTGATTTCATCCTGCGTGTGACCCATCTGTGGACAGCTCAACTTCCCTGGAGCCTTCCCTGGAGGTGAGTTTACAAGCCCAGAAAGGATGGAGCCAGAGAGCACGGCCGCTCCTCTTCACTTCCCGGCCATGCACATCATTTAGCCAATGAATACAACCACAACACGTAGAAAAACCCACAATACAAATGTGACAATGGGGAAACAATGCAGGACAGTGCCAGACATAGAACATGACGATGGCAACTCTGATGACTTGAACACGACCAAACAACTAGTCAGTCTCTCAGATAAGGAGTTTAGAATCGCAATATGGAAGATGTTCAAAGAACTCAAAAAAAGTATAGAGGAGAACACTAATAAGAACCAAGATAATATGAAGATAGAAATCAGAAAACTCCAAACTGAAATTTCAGGTCAAATAACAGGTCTGAAAAACTCAGTAGATGAATTGAAGAAAAACATGGTTGAGCTTTCCCACATGTTAACAGCAGCTGAGAATAAAATTAGTACACTGGAAGATGAGATGAATAACAATTCCATACAGCAGAAGAAATTGAAAAAAACCTTTAAAGCAAACAATTCAAACAATGGAAAAATTACTCAAAGAATAGGAACTGATGAAAATAGAAGTCTATGATAAGCTCAACAGAAACAACTTAAAAATCATTGGAGTCCCAGAGTCCCAGAAAGAACATCTCCAGGAAGAATCAACAGTCAAGAACATCATTAAAGAGAAACTACCAGAGCTAATGAATACATTCGTTCAAATTCTGCTTGCCCAAAGAGTACCAACTAAAACAGACCCCAGAAAAAACACCCCAATACACATCCTAGTCACAATGACAAATCCCAAATATAGAGACAGAATTCTGAAAGCAGCAAGATCAAAAAGAGAAATTACATTCAAGGGAACATCCTTGAGGTTTACTGAGGACCTGTCACCGGAAACACTCAAGGCCAGAAGGCAGTGGTAGGACATAGTGACAAAACTCAATGAAATAAATGCTTAGCCTAGAATACTGCACCCAGCAAAACTCACTTTCAGGTTTGAAGTAACAATACATGGTTTCGCAGACAAACACAGCTCAGAAACTTTACAGACTCAAAACCAGTCTTAAAAGAAAAACTGAATGTCCTACTTTAAGACAAGACTGACCAACAAACACATCAAACTTTGATATAAAGATGGCACTAACTCCCAGGACAATTCTTTCTCTCAACATCAATGGACTAAATGCACCAGTTAAGAGACACAGAGTGGCTAAATGGATCAAAAAACTCAATCCAACCTTCTGCTGCCTACAAGAAACACACCTGAATAGTCAGAACAAACATAGACTCAATATAAAAGGCTGCAGAAAAATAAACCAAGCAAACAACACCCACAAAAAAGCTGGAGTGGCCATACTAATATCAGGTGATGCAAACTTTATACTTAGGAAAGTTGTAAGGGACAAAGATGAACATTTTGTATTAATCAAAGGATATGTACAGCAGGAAAAAATCACTCTCCTAAACATATATGCACCAAATGAGGGGCCAGTAAAATATTTAATACAATTGTTGACAAATCTGAAAAATAATATCAATAACAATACAATAATTGTGGGAGACAATTGCGGTCAGTGAAGGTAGCCTGCAAAATTTCTATCCTCTTGATATTATGGAGGTATGTTTTATGTGCTAGCATGTAGTCTATCCTGGAGAATGTGCCATATACATTAGAGAAGAATGTGTATCCGGGCTTCTGGGGGTGGAGTGTCCTGTATATATTTACTAGGCCACTTTCTTCTATTTCTCTTTTCAGGTCTAGTATATTCTTATTGGGTTTCAGTCTGGTTGACCTGTCAAGTGTTGACAATGCCGTGTTGAGGTCTCCCACAATTACATCTAACCCCATCAAAAAATGAGGAGAAAAAATAGACAGACACTTTGACAAAGAAGAAATACAAATGGCC